>NW_024039147.1:0-42500 GCF_016077235.1 Cyprinodon tularosa | reverse complement strand
ATTTATGTCACTTTTTTCTTGGATGCAATAGGTGAATCTCTGTTAATCTCAATCGACACTTCTTAAGAAACTTTTTAAATTTGATCTGTCAAAATGAATTTGTTGTTTTTCTAAGGTATATTATATAACATGTCATTGCTCATTCTTAACAGCAGAATTTTTATTTTATATAATTATGTCTCTAATAAGACAATTTGGTTCTGCTTTTTCAATTTGATCCTTTCCAGTTTAACAAAATGTGTTTCGTATAATTCAGTTCACAAAATACCAGGGTCCAGACCAGGAGGCAAGGTTTTAGTTTAACCCAAATCTCTTCAGTCTCTGTACTGTTACCAAGCCATAACTCTATTGAAACAGTGTATAAATACTTTAAGTTTTCTTGCTCCTATAGACCTTGAAATTCTAGGTGAATCTGCCATCCTCACTGGGTATGCAGGAACACTGGAGAGAGTGTCATAAAAATGAACCTGTCTGATAGCATAAAGAACACAGCATTGCTTAAACTGGATGAAAATAGAGCTATTATAAACAAATGGACAAAAGCTGTTGTACTGTCTCAGGATTGACCAGCCGACCAGAAGTGCTTCAGAGACTGCATTGATGACTCATTCAAGAGGTCAGATGATAACTAGAGGAACGTTTAAAGGACTGCAAGGCTCTCCTTACCCATTTAAGGTCAGTGCTGCTTCAAATCTAAGACAGAGATTGGAAAAAAATTGTATTAGTGAGAGAGTAACAAGGTGAAAACTATTGCTTACCTAAATGAACTGAAAAGTGTATCTCATATTTACCAAAACAAATATTGTCTGCTCTAGCATTGTCTACCTGAATTTAATTTCATCTTTTCACTTCTATATTTTTTGCTAAGTGGACTTGATGTCTGCTTGTCATGAAGAAACTGGGAGCTGCTGACTGACATGTTTGGTTAGGTTGTTGTGTGATGAAACTGACTCTACCCATTTGCTTACCGTTATTTCTGTTATGACTGGGTCCTGTAGCTTTTAGCCCCCCTGTTTGACTCGGTCAAAAAGAGCAAAGTTGATTGATGTAGAAAAAAAACTTCTGTTTTTTCTTTTGTTTTACAATCTTCTGTAAATTCTCTGAAACTTGAACTGAATACATAAAGAAATTTGACCAAAACAATGATTTTGAAAGCTTTAGAAATAACATAAGTGAGTTACTAAAGACACACACACAAAAAAACTTTTTAGCACCTTCCAGAATCCAACAAAAGAAAATATTTTTTATTGGCCACCAGAATGTAAAATTGTCTTACAGTGCTAAAGACAGATGCTGACTTATGATACAAACAATAATAAGGAGTATAAATACAAGAAGAATCTAGTAAAATACATAGAGCTAGACAACTTTGTTCTGACTGTGTCATGATCTTGGCACTGATGGCTGGCTCCATTCTATTCACCTGTCTAATTCTTCCCGGTTGCTCATTACCGCTCATGTGATCCACCTGTTCTAGCTCCTATTTATGCTGCCTTTTTTCCAGCCATCAATGCCAGATTTTTTGAGCCAAGTGTGAAAAGTTTCTAGCATACCCTGTTGCATTTTTGACTACCGGATCCTAACCTGTTTCTGCCTTTGGAATCCTGAGTTTTGGCCTACCCCTTTCCCCTGTGTTTGAAATCGGTCTGTTAGGGCTCTTGGATCTGTCCCCTAACCCCGGCTTGGATTATCCCGTTGGTACCTCTGCATCTCTCTGATCTTGTGATCCGGACCCAGCTTCGTTTTCTAATCTGGATTCTGCCTCTGGATCCTCCTGTTCTTCCCTTTCTGCTGTTTGCTCTGCTCCGGCCCTGGAACCTTCTGGGCGGCTCCAGAAGCACGTCGTGGAGAAGTCATCCAACTGGTTTCCACTCCTTCCTCTGGACACAGACTGAACTTATTTCCAAGTTAGTGATTCACATGCTCATTATAATCCCCCATCTGAGCCTAGTGGCTCACGGTTATCCAGAGCTGTGAATAAACTGTTAATCTTTAAACAAGCCTGTTCTGTCTGCCTGAATTTTGGGTCCCTTTGCCTGAGCCTTGACAGACTGACTACTGCCACAAAGGAGGACTACCGGTACATCAGTTAAATTGTAAAATACTCAGGCTATTATCATTTTCACTCATTCAGTTTCAAAAAATGCATTACTTTCATTCCAAACAATGACAGATTTGATACTATACAGCTTGCTTTGGCAATCTGAATTTCTCTGTATGTAAATGAAAAAAACAACTCAATCTAGAAAACACAAGCAAACTCAACAAACTCAAATACTGGAATGTGGAGCCCCAAGTTGTGTGGAACCTGAGGAGAAAACAGAGAAAACTGTGCAGCAGTGATGTAACAACCTCATGTTTATATAGATTCTATAGATTTTAGGATGATAAAAACAAATATGGGAAAAAGAGCCTTGATTAAAAAACTTTGAAATATGTAATTTTTGTTTTACTTTTAGGACTTTAGGAAATCCAATGGAAATCTTTTTGGTGCTACTTTTTTTTTATCCAAAATGGCCAAAACTCAGTGACAAAGGAAGAATAGCAGCATATTTTGCCACAAATAGTTAATTTAAATTAGGTCTAGACTTTAAATTGGTCAAACCAACACATGCATTTGCATCGGTGTAACCTCTAGCCCTGGCCAAAATGTTTTGTCTAACTGGAAAATTGTTTACCACAACATTTCCATTCGGCAGACCTCAGCCTTCCTGATGGAAAAATAACATTTCATCAGCAGGATGCTCCCACCAAAGTCACTGAGGGGAACGGTGTTCAAAGATGTGGAAATCTGTCTTGGGCTGACTCATTTACTCCCAACAACACCCAGTAATGTTTCGTGTCATGGAACCAGAAAAGAAGAAATATTTAAAGGTTATGAATACTTTTAAGGCCTTATAAAAAAAGTAGCATCCCTCCATTAAACACCTAAAGTAGTGTAATTTTTCTGCCCACAATCTTACCAGCCCAGAGCCAGTTTTAAGTTGTGGAACTCTAATTGCTAATGAATAATGGAAACATAGTAGCTGTGTTTAACATTCTAATAGAAGCTGTGCTTCTAGCTGTATTTTTGCAGATCCTCTTTTTGATACTCTTTAATCACAGTGTAGTCCAAGCCTAATCCCCATCTCTAAAGTTAAACAAAGACAATAAAAGGTTTTCAACATGCTTTACGATTATGCTGACTGCATCCCAAGAAGCTGCCTTGCAATTACTGCCACTTTATTTTGAACGGTGTTAGAGCTAATGAACTTGTGGGTAATTTACCTTTGTGTCTTTAGATTAGAATAGAAAAGATTTCATGCCTGAACCCACACCATGTTTTTAATTACATGTTGACTTCAATCCATAATTTTTTGTTGCTGATGTTTTTTAATTGACAGGCCGCTCGTTAGGTGTTCACCTTTGCTCTCAAACAAAAACAACATTAAGGTTCCTTCCCTCTTATTATGCAGGTTTTCTTTATTTTTCTGGATTCTGGCTAAACATATGGCAGTGTATTATGATTCTATCATTGAAGGCCATTCCAGCTTGTCGTTGTCTAAGCTAGGTTGGTAAATCGCAAGCACTATTTTTCTCCAAGGAAAGAACACCCATCAAGTTAGTTCACCACAGATGGTCAAATATTCATGGAGTCTTCAGGGAATTGCATCCTAACAACCATAGCTAACACATTCAGTGTAAGGTAAAACTTTGGCACAGTTTCTTCATTGTGTGGGCATCCTTGGAGGAATTTGAATCATTCATGTTGCTCCCAGGGGCAAAGATACAAGATAGTGTTGCACTTGAAGATGTCGAAGTAAATTGTTTATGTCTCAGTCTTCATGGATGTTTTTTTTTCAGTAAAGCTGAATAGTACATTTTCAGTACAGAGCATCTTGCAAATGCATTTATCCCAATTTTTTTATTTTCATATTTTTTTATATAGAAACCTCAAACTTTAATGTATTTAGGTTTGATTTTCTTCTATAATCAAACATAAGGGAGAGCAACTGCACTGTGAATTTAAAGAGATGCTTGTTTTTTCATTTAAAACACCTTAGGAGTTATAAAATGTTTTAGATTTTTCCTGAAGAAACTCACTGCTCTCTGTCTTCCATATGTTTTATTTTTGTTTGTTTGTCTCATAGAGTCTCAATAAAATACACTAAAGTTTGGTGCAGCAAAGGAAAAAATTTCAAGGTGAGTAGAGTGGTTCAAGGGATGTCCTTAAAAGCTCCCTCTCAGAGAAACTTTCCTTGTATCAATACTGTTTTTAGTATTTCTTTATATTAAACATAAACATTTAAATATAAATTTCTTATGAATGTATTTTGTAAAAAAAATAACTTGAAGATATCAAATGGATTTAGCTGGTATTTTTATATCTCCAGCTTTGAATTCTTTATAAAATATTAATATATATCCTTCCAATTTGTACCTAATGTATAGGATTAAGTTTCATAACCATAAATGTTATTTAAAACTTCAGTGTTACCATCCTATCAGTGAGAAATATATGAAATTGTGAATAACAAAAGAACAAAGAAGTTTCTATTACTTTAAGGTGTATAAAATGAGACTTTATGAACAATATACAGCCACAGCTAGCTTGCCATTAAGCCGTTTATATAAAATTAGATTAAAGCACTTTTGTCTTTCAAGGAAAGCTACAGCTCATCTCATACTCAAATTCCATAGCAGGTGATGTGCTTTAATCCAAACTTTCTACAAACTTTAGATAAACTTTTAGATTTTCACGTGTTTAGGTGACCTTTAAAGGGAATATATCCAAAATATATGAAGTTGCAAACTTTTTACAATGCACACCATTGGAAATTGTAAAATATTTTGCTAATTTACAGTTCAAACACTTAATGTACTCTAGGGAACTTTTATGGAACATTGGTTTAATGACCTGGAAATGGACTAGAGGTCATTTCCTTGAATAGTTTAACCTGGTTTACAAGCTCATTTGAACTCTGATGCAGATCATCAAAGCTAATTCTTCCTCGCCTGAAGACATGCGTCTAAGTTTGGTTGGAAGTGAAAACTTATAGAAAGAGGACATCAAGCAACTATCATAGCAGACTATCTAGCAACTAAAAAGGACAAAAAAGCTAATTAAGGATGTGACATATATAATTGACAATATATAGACAATATACATACCTATTTTAATAAACCTATGTGTCTGTTGTCTTCAAAGATTAACCTGATGGAGCCTGAAGCCTTTCAAAGCAATACACTGCAAATCTGCTTTTTGTACAGTAGCACTCCCAGAATGCTGAAGGGTGGTAATTAAGATGAAAAACAAAATATCTATTAACCTAATTGTTTTTACTGTATTTGCTAATATTAGAGTGTTTAATTAGACTTCCTGGGGCATTTCTTGGCCTAGTTCTGTCCGTTCCGCAGAGAGTAAGACAGCACTTTGCTGTAACGACTTTTTTAGGACACCGAGGTATTTTTTTCATTGCTAAAAATAAAAGTAGACAACTTAAAACCAGACTTTGTTTTTTCCTTTTTAATTGCTGCTCTCATGCAAGTATTAACTGTGGAAATGCCAATGCATTCCTCCTCCTCCAGGTAATTGGAAAGCACAACTCCTTCAGCAGCAGAATGGCATGTAACCTTGTGGCACTCACAAACATCCTAGTAAATGAGGTAGAACTGATGTTTTCTTTGAACCTGTCTGGTTGCTTAACACTTGTTGCTGACTTTTTTATTGTTTTGCATTCATGGCACATCAGGCCCTTCAAAGGCATGCAATGAACACAGACAATACAAATTATGAGAATTGCATGAACGATGGAGAAGCAAGGTGTCTGAAGAGTGGATGAAAGTGGAATATAGAGAAGGAGCGAGCAGACTATTGCACGCGTGATATATTGGTTTGCCGCATCCCCCATGGTGCAGCTGTTTGTTATGTGTCAGAATCCCAGCACTGGGGAAGGAAGGAAAGCGAGTAATGCTAACTAGTCCTTGCAGTGCTGACATTTATTAGCACAGAATAAATGATGCTTAATAGACCACCCAAGATCTAAACATACACAGGCAAGCACACCAAGGCATAAGATGAGATTTCAAAACACAGAAGGTAGTGCACTCTGCAGGTGGCTGTCATGGATACAGTTCTTGTCAGAATCCAGTCATTAGCATGAAGACATTATTTCATGTGGGCTTTAAATGATGCATTAGGGTCCTTTTTTAAGGGTTTGATAAACAATGCAACACTCGTCTTTGATCATTTAAAAAAAATAGAACTTGCCGCACAGATTTGAAAATAATTCCCACATTGTGATAAATAGGCATGCAGGATCATAGATATAAAGTCCAAAAAAATATTTGACCAAAACCTGACGTCGAAAATTCTAAATAAAGAACAAATAGTTTATCACCATCACACCAAAAGTATCAAAGGAGAAGCCTGGCTAGACATTTGACAACCTTTTCAACCAAATGCTTGGAATCCATTAAAATCAGGGTAATTTCAAGTGTTTAATGTTCACCTGATTTATTTGTTGCAAAACAACTGTTAAAGGTATTGTGGAGGATTTTCAGGAAATCTCACAGCTCATACAAGCTTACTTTCCAAAAGGAGATTTGCAATTTTTCCACTATGTCAGACTCACCACCGGTAAGTGAAAATGGGGATGAGCACATAGGACGGGCTTACGTAAACATATCACCAGAATGATTGACAATTTGGAGGACCACTTATTTTGATGATCCACTTGGTAAAAGAAGAGTTTTCAGTTTAAACACTTTTTGTCAACCTCCATGATGTTTTTTATCTTTACAATTTTTTTTTCCATAATCACAGTTTATACAAAGCTTGGTACTTTGAGGTCTCTGGATTGTTTCTGAATGCACTGACCAATCTTTTCTCATCAGACAGACATATTAGTTCAGACAGTTCTGCTGAGTACCATCCATCCATCCATCCATCCATCCATCCATCCATCCATCCATCCATCCATCCATCCATCCATCCATCCATCCATCCATCCATCCATTTTCTAACACGGTGCCTATCTCCAGTTGTCAATGGGCGAGAGGCGGGGTACACCCTGGACAGGTCGCCAGTCCATCGCAGGGCAACACAGAGACAAACACGACAAACAACCATTCACACACACTCACAACTAAGCAGGATTTAGAGAAACCAATTAACCTAAAAGTCATGTTTTTGTCTGCTGAGTACTAATTATATTGTATTAATTAACATTATGGAAATATTAATATAGGATTTTAAAACTTCCCCTCACTTTATGTTTTATAAATAAAGGCAATGGAGCTATGAAATAGCAAAAAATTTTGTTTTAAACTTTTATTTTAAGCTATACTGTTATTCTGGAACTGTTCATTATCAAAGTAGTAATAGTGATAATAATCTATACCAGTATATGGTACAAACATATTAAAATTAATATGGTTAATAAAAACTAGCAATAAAAGTAAGATATTCAAACTGGCTGATTATATAATTTTGGTCATCTACACTTTTAACTGTTAATAAATTATTTGACTTAAAATTTAGCATAGGTGTGTTACCAATACGCCTAAAAACTAAACCAAAATAGGAATTTTTATCAACCATGTGTTTATTCAAAGAAACATCTGCAAGGCAAATCTTGTGATGGATAGATGTTTTAGATCTATTAAATGTACTGTTTCGTACTTTAAGAAATGATTTTATAGTGAGTAAAGTATAGTAATTAAACACTGTGATAAGATACATTTAGACTTTTTCTTTTTTGAGCAACTAGTCTTTACAAAAGCTTTATCATAACACACCAAAGAAGAATGTAATTCTCTGATTCATTTAAAACGTGTCCATCCAAGGTATAATCAGTTCTAATAGTATAAAGTATCCTTATCTTTACCTCATCTACACAATTTCTACAAACCTCCCAAACTTTATGGCAGATGATCTTTGTATAATAACTCCTTTACTTCTTTTACCTCTTTGTTGACAAGACTGAAGGCAGTCTATGTGCAATCACCCCTGAGTTTCCTTGATGAGCTGAAGAAAAATATGCCAACCCTGGGAACATGTGTATAGCTGGTGTGTTTATTAGTGAACCTCCTAAGTGGATTCTTACTCATCCATGATTCTGAACCGTGTGCTGCCTCTGGAGCCTCTCATTATAGAAACCCTCTTATAACCCTGGACAAGAAGCCTGGCTTTCTGTCTGTTTGGTAGGATGGCGTTCAGCCTCTCTATGAGCACTGGGGCGACAGTGTTTTGGGATGTGTTCTGGATGTTAATGACCTTAAAAAAAGAACCCTCAGTGCCTGCACTTGTTTTGAATGTACTACAGCACAAGCACCAGTTGACAGCAGGAGAAATGTCATTCCTCTTATCAATTTGAATGGCAAAAAATTGGTTCTTGTGGAATCCAACATGCAATCCAGTAATTAATCCAATAATTGTGTTGATGTGCAACCATAGATCCTAAGATCATTTTTAACTACATTATCCAAGAGACAAAAAATCAACCTGATGCCCAGTAACATTTTATCAGCCTCAGAAAACCCAAAAAAATCACCACTTCAAAGCTCTCATTTACCTTTGGTAATATTCTGTTGCCATGTTATGACTGGTTATTCATGTGTGCCACTGGATTTTTAAGGGTTTTATGATCTTTAGTATATAGTGGTTACAGAAAGTATTCAGAGTCCTTTCGATTTTGCCCCCTTTTTTACAATGCAGCCATTTGCCAAGATCAAAAAGAAATCATTCAATTTCCTATTTATTTACACTTAGCACCTCTGCTGTGACACTCATTACGGGCCTTTTCCAATTGGTGGCGACTACCTCCCAAAACTCACTCAAGACTACACTTGCTGTGAAGCACGATCACTGCTGAACTGTGTCCCCTTGATGGCGCTTTAACATGGCCCGCCCTCGCACTACCGGGACAGGAAGCTGTCTTCACCATGGCAACAGGTCAAGCTGGGGCAGCAACTGAAAAGAACACTTAAGGTAGTCAAGAAGACGCAGATGGTTAACATGTGCCAATGGCCATAGTTACCACTGAGGGGAGGAAGCTCCAGGGCATCACACAATGCCAAAAAATCAAGCTGATAAAAAAACACCTCACAGTAGGCTAATAAATGATTTAACATATATATAAATACTTAAAGCTTCTCATTTTATATAAGACATATAAAAAGCTTATCTCTAAACAGTATCTATTTGCTCAAGAAAGAAATGGCCCTCATTCTCTTCTGTGGCAATGGAATGAAAATTATGAATTCAGTCTTTCTATGGACATGCTGGCACCTTATGAGCCTTTATTCTGCTGCATCCACAGGTAAATCAATGTTTGTTGTTGTGTTTATATTTGTACCCTGTAAAGACAATATTTGATTAGGCCCACATTCCAGAAAAGTTAAAAACAAACCACTGGACTTTGTTTTCAAAGTTTGAATATGCTTCACTTCCTATATTCAAAGTTTTCTATATTCAAAATGTCTGCAATAGCTTTGAATTCCAGGCTTTATAGAGTAGCCAAACAAAAGTCTTGCGATGGCTTAGAAAATATGCAAATTGAATCTGAAAACAAGTCCACCCCTTTGTAAAGGGGAGTCGTTGAGGTCATTGTTAGCCTGCAAATTAAGCCAAAACTGGCCCATGCCTCTGTAATGGGGAGTCGTTAGGGTCAGTGTTGGTCTGGCTTAACAGGAGTGATGTTTTTGACCATCTGCATGGCATCGAGGATTGAGAGGATAGCAGGAAGGAATCAACTGTAGCGCTGTGCTATAGGTTTTTGAGGTCCACCCCCTCTCTTTAAATCTGGGAGTACACTGTGCAATTTTCGGGGCCATTTTCCAGTCATGCAAGAATCTTTCGATCAGGCCGACTTTCAGCCTGATCGTGCGTCGTGAGTCGTGTACTGTACAGCGGCGATCAGCCTCTCACGACCACCTCCCGGTCAGAAATTGTGAGGTCGGTAGAAAATCAAACATGTTTGATTTTCTCTCGACCGCCGTGGGCAAACGCTCAGGGCGCATGCGCAAACAAAGATTCTTCTTTTTATTCTTCATCTCAGGTGTAAACACAGCAGCTTAGCAGGGATACAAAAAGTGAAATGCAGTTCTGTCTGTAAATTTGACAGACCATAGTAGCCATGTTTGCCCGGCATTTCTTTTTTTCCAAATACGTCGTTGCCTTTTCTTTTCAGGACTTTTAGCACAAAATTGCACAAATTGCCAAGGCAGCACGGTTCACTATAGTGAGCTTAATATCCCCCTTCTATTTGTTTGGCTTGACTATAGACGAGTCAGAGCAACTCCATCTCACTGCAGAGCTGACTCCGACGTGGTTTTTAGTCGCACAGTGTGAGCAGGTAGATCGCATGAGAGTGTGGGGCCGAACATAAATTGTCAGCTGTGAGCTCACTGTACGACTAAACCCTGCGGTTTCAGTCATACAGTGTGAACTGCAGCTGCGTGCTACGATAGAAAAAAAAAATGCACAGTGAACGCCCGGCTTAAGGTTGGTTTTTCTCTCTTAATGTAAATGGCTTACTTCACACCCCTTTCAAAGTACCTGTCTTATTTGTCCAAAATGTGAGCAATCTGGTCCTCAAACGAGTGTCCTTTGTCCTTAAGTTGTAGGTGGACAGCAGTCTTTTCCGGAGGAAGTAGCTCGCCTACGTTGAGCCATGAATCTGTGAAGAGGTTTTTTGGTTTCTCCAATATAAAGATCAGAGCATTTCTCACTCCACTGAACTGCATTTTGAGGCACTCAAGGTACACAAGAAAACAATGACCTCCATAATCCTTAAATGGAAGAAGTTTAGGATGACCAGATGTCCGGACTCAGAACCTTGAACCCAGAATTCAGGCAGATTGACTGAAGTGATTTTTAAAAAGCTTTTGCGACTCTGCTTTTGTGAGATCTGTGACTCATCAGCTAGGGCTAGATGGCTTGAATAACTGCAGAGGGGGAAATACAGGTTAGTGACCACGTAACTCTGAGAACGATGGTGGGCATGTAAGTCAGTAATCATGTTTTAAAGTTCAGTCCGAACCCAGAGGAAGGAGTGGAATCCAGCCGGATGATTTTCCACAGTATGCAGTGGATGCCACCCAGAGAGATCCAAGACTATAAGCCAAAGGTACTGCAGAGCAGAGCTACAAGCAGAAGCCAGCAGATGAGGAAGAGCAGAAGTATTCAGAATGGAGAAATGAAAGCCGAAGTCGATGAGGAAGCAGAAGTCCAGGCCAGACGAGCAGAGATCCGAAGAGGTGTCGTAGGGAAATCCAAGCCAGAGTTGGGAGACAGATCCAAAGCCGTTAGCAGGCAGAATCCAAGCTAGGCAGGTGGATGAAATAAACCAATAATCCAGTCATCAGTGCCAAAATAATGACACCAGAATTACTGCTTAATCCTGATCTAAAGCCAAACTGAGCCGTCAAGGGAGAAGAGCCTTGGTGAGAATTAGTATATCACTGTGTCTGATCTTCAGTGATGCAGTCGGGAGTTGAGAGAACATTCTACAAATTCAACTGTAAATACAGCCCTCCACCAGTCAGGACCTTATGGCAGAGTTGTCAAAACTGAAGCCTTTATACAAGACATATAAAAGCCTGTATAGCGTTACCAAAAAAAAAAAAAAGAAACACACACACACTTGAACTCCCAGACTATGAGTTTATTGCAACAACTAAAATGGTACTTAGAAGTTTGTATGGGCCCATTGTGCTTGTGTACATGTCTGACAATAATGAACATGCTCCTTTTGACATACCAGATGTCCCGGGGAACCATCATCCATATCCTGACCTGGGTCTAAAAAAAGTCAGTGGACAACTTCAGTTGTGACCCGGAGGGGTTGAAAAGAGATATGCATGACGTCCAAGAGACTTTCTTTTGGATTTAGTTGATGACTGTGAAAGAAGAACTGGACCGATTTTGGACCTGAAATGTTTGGGCAAGTGTTTCCTCATTTATGGCAATGGTTACCATGCACAAGGAGAAAGCCAGGACCAAACACACCTGCCTAACTCTCTAACAACAGTTCTAAGGATTTCATTTTGATATCTTATTACAGCAAGGGTACAATGGTTTATCCTCAGCAGATCTGTGACAGACAGAAGTTAGTTATTTACAGATCCTGAAAGAATTCACTTTAAAAATAAACTGGTACTTTAACTCCTAAAGGGTTGAATATAGCTCTGTTTCAGATAACATTTGGTCCCACTTTAAAGTAGTGCAACATTTGCTCTACTTTTTAAATTTCCTGTTAATTTTACTCATCTTACAGTAATGTCAAAATCAATAGGACCTTTCAGAGTCTGGCGGGTAATGGACACCATATTAAATATAAAAGTTAAACTGCATTGCTGTCACATTTTTCGCTGACTATTAACTACAACGCTTGATAAGATTTACACTCAGTATAAATGTAAATACTGTATTTAGAGTTAAAACGGTTGACTATGGATTTTTCATATCCAATTTTTACTGGAGTCTAAGCTTTCTAATGATGTAAAACTCCTGAAGATTAACAAAAAGAATTGAGGCTGATATTGCTATTTGTTTGTTGATACTCTACAGTAGAGAAACCAGTCACTTGCTCTATGCTTATGCCTCCCTTACCAACATTGACCCACCACCAAATAGTTCATGCAACACAATTTTGCAGGTAGCATACCATACACCACAGCTTCTTCAGACCCTTACTTGTTTGTCATATGAGCCTATATAAAACCTGCTCAATCACAACATTCACAGTAAGACTGAGGTCACAGGTATCACTTAATGTTGGTCTCCTGCCGCTAACAAATATATCACAGTAGTTCCCTATTTGTACTGTACTCTATTAGCTCCCAGGCCTGGTGGAACCTTCACCTCTAAAGAGATCAGGCAGAGTTTTCACATTTAAAAAAGTGATCCAAAAGGCACAGTAAAAATGAGTGCCTGGATTAAGCAGTCATACATTAATAAGGTTTGAATAATAGGAAAATAGGTTGAAAATTGGTTCAAATGACCCCATTAAAATGTAAAATCTAAAGTTAAAAGTAAAATTAAATTAAATAAAACACTATTTTGTCTTGGAATACTCCTCAACAGTCATCAGTAGGGTCTAATCTGGCACCAAAAGCCACCTCTTGATACATGCTGCCAGTTTTGCATCAGGAAGCACTGCTCTATGGGCTCAACACTAATTTACTGGTTGGCACACAGTTGCTTTCTTCCACCTTCCAGGACTGAATCTACTGCTTCAGTGTCTCAGCCCCCCCTTCAGTCAGGTGGAAACGGAGAAGACACAATTATTTCCACACCAAAAGAGTGGTATTTTAAAGGACACTTAAAGGTGTGCCCTTCTGTGGTCCCCAATCCCCTCTAAGGATGTGAAGAGGTGGAAGGTTTCTCAAAAGCACAGTTATCATCTGTTTCCTCCTCTAGGGCTGGGCTCTTGGCATATTCCCCTTGACACTTCTATATCAAAAGCTGATTATCTGCACTTTGATCCACAACGTGACTGTACAGCTGACTTCAAAACAGACTTATTTTCCAGAATGCTTCTGTGATATACAAAGGGGAACCCCTTATTAACAAATTATGCAAAATAAAACAAGAATCAAATGCAAACATTAAACACTTTTTACCATTTGTGGTTTAAAAGTAACATGTGTTTAGAGTAAGGATATTACATAAAGAGCTATTTTCCATTTTACAGCTTTTGATAAAATATGAATACAAGTTTTTACTTTTTGTCACACTTAAAAAATGAAGATTGCATTAATGCATTGATTACATATCCAGGAGGCCTTGGAGATCAGTGAAGTAAAATGAGTCCATGGAAAAGTTCAAAGACTGAACTTGCTACTGATAGGACCAAACAATCTACTGTCTTCTTGAAATATCTGAAGAAAAATGTACCCCATTCATGACATTAAGCTCAAGCACACATGGCTTGTGCACCAGTAAAATAATTAGCAGCAAACAGAAGTTAAACTTCCAATTAACTCAACAAAAATATTTTAGGATTGGCATATTCAAAGTCTAGACTAGAATGTTTTTGAGCTCCAATGGCATAATGGTATACCGACTGTTTATGCCTAAAGAAATCTCCAATGAGGCTGAATTAAAACAATGCTTTAAAAAGCATTGGAAATGTCTCCACAGCCATCTGAAAGACACATTGCCAGTTATCGGAAAATGCATGCAGGCTATTACTGCTGCCAAGGATTGAGTAAGATACAAGAGGGAATTCTTACTTTTTGTTTTCAAATTTAACCTAGAAGTCTCATTTACAGTAGATTCTGAATCTATTTTACAACAGACCTGGGCAAGGTAGCAGCCAAATGTTAGCAAGTGCATACACAATAAACATCAAATAAACACAAAGTGACATTTTCAAGATAAAAGGAGTTAAAAAATATATTTAAAAAAGCAACGCAAAAACAATGAGATTCTTAAAAAAACAAGAGTATGCATCACAACATTCAGAACTCCTTATTGTGTTGTTGTTTTTTTATTTTATTTATAGTTTATTTTACACATAGAGCAAGATTGGTTATAAATAGATTTTATCCTTAGATTAAATCATACTTGGACTATTGAGTTTGCTATTTCATTTTTATCTTATATAAAAACTAGTTGGATAAAAGGAAAGATTTGTAGGACTAATTATGTGCTATAATTCTTATTCTAAAAGTCCACTCTGTTTCTCTGCACAGCCAGTGAAGATAAACTTTCCCCACCTCCCTGGCTAGTGGGACATCATTGAAGGTTGGAGGGAACCTCTCATTATGCAGGAACTAAAACACTTTATATAATTTATAATCCGTTTCATAAAAGCAGAGACCTCTAAAGGAGCTTTTTAAGGTTAAAAAAATGAATCTGATAACAATATCATCCAGTGCTGCTAAGCCAAATTCAATATCTAAATTGTCACTATAAACCTCAGCGGTTTTCAACAGAGGATGAAAGGCAGCTACCCTGATTCCAGTTACAACCCTAACTGTCGCAGTAAAGTAAGTCAAGCAGAACTACTGCCCCTTACACACCAATTTCTCCTCAGTTGAAAGAATCAGGACTATGATGCTTACAGTTTAAAACACTCAGGTTTGGTTTATCAACAAACTTTGCACATAAAAAAATACACACATAAAAAAATGCACATTCAAAATACCCATCTCTTACAAGGGGTTTCAGTCTTACAAATGCATTGTAACATTACAATCATGCTGATATATCAGAGTAAATAGTAACACATTCTATCAGGTGTAAGACTCAAAGTTTAGAATCTGGATCAGGTCTGATCCAGCCGTATACGTCGGTCCGTAGCCTAAGGTCTTTAGGTCAAAACCTGCTTATGGTTCCTCGGACCCGTTTTAAAACCAGAGGAGACCGTTCCTTTAAAGCGGTGGCACCCCGTCTCTGGAATGAACTCCCCCTGTCCCTGCGCTCTCTAGACTGGATATCTTTAAAAAGCAGCTAAAAACACACCTGTTTTCACTAGCCTTCCAAAGCACATAGCTTATTGTTTTATTCACTTACTTATTTGAGCTTTTATTGCATTATATCTGTTTTTACTTGTGTTGTTTTTATGTTATCATGTGAAGCAATTTGTGACTTCGTCTGTGAAAAGTGCTATACAAATAAAGTTTACTTACTTACTTACTTAGAATCAGGTCTCAACTGAAATCGTTTTTGTATTTAACATAACAATTGTTAGAACCAGTTAATTAACCTCCTAGCATAGGCATGAGCTTCTTTTCAGTTAAACTACAAAGTATGAACAACTGACAATGACTTCTGTGTAGCTGCAGTCTGAGTGAAGCCTTTAAAATAATTCATAAATGAATAAGGGGAATAAAAAAGTTTGCACTGGCCCCTTATCCTTGACATTTTCTTACCTGTTCTGAGTTCTAAATTTTATATGACCACATCGCCTGTGTGAGGGTAGTTCGCAAAAACCATGTTAAAAAAGCCAAGAGGATCTTTAGGGTCAACTTAGGGCCGGAAAAGAGACAGGTTTGAAGGCATGGAGTGTTGAAATATAGAAATGATTCTTTGTTGCATAAGACTTACTTCATACCTATGGACAGATATCGGTGATCTTTCTGAGGAATAGCAATGAATATAATTCCTCTATTTTTGATAAGAACCTGAAAGCAATATTTACTGGAATAGCTAGATTCAATATATTGGACATCGCTTTGCAGAGGTTTTTGGGTTGCAAAGCCTCTTTGGGAAGCTGGGATCCAGCTGAAAAGAGCACAAGATTCTGACGGATAATATTAATCTATGTGAGAACAACAAATGCACACAGACACAAAACAGGGAGCAGACATGCATTTACACACTACCTTGTAATCAAAATGCTATAGGATTGGTGGATTTTCTAGTCAACAAAGAATTTTGCATATTATTATTTAGGAGGATCTTTATAATTATGGACATGGGATTTTTTTCCTTTAAACACTTTTCTCCAACTTACTGTAAGTGTAAGCTTCATTCATCTCAAGGCTGAGTTAAAATTACACTTGAAAGTGTTAAACCAAGTATGGGCAATTTGAGGACCAGTTTCCTAAGGGCTAGTTTCCTGAGGGCCAGTTTTCTGAGACTTTTAGATAAGTCCCTGCTCCAACATCCATCCATCTTCTAACACGCTTAATCCCAAGTGGGGCCATGAGGGGTGCTGGTGCCTTTCTTAAGCTGTAAATGGGCAAGAGGCGGGGTACACCCCGGACAGGTCGCCAGTCCATCGCAGGGTAACACAGAGACAAACAATCATTCACGCACACACTCATGCCTTAGGAGAATTTAGATAAGCCAATTAACCTAACAGTCATGATTTTGGACTGTGGGAGGAAGCCAGAGTACCCGGAGAGAACCCACGCATGCTCAGGGAGAACATGCAAACTTCATGCAGAAAGACCCTGGGCCGGGAATCGGACCCAGAACCTTCTTGCTGCAAGGCAGCTGTGCTACCTATATGAAGTGCACATATATGAATCAAATAATTAGATGATTAGTAGGGCTCTGGACAACCTCCAAGATTAAGATGTCATTTAGCCTTTGATGTAGGTGTGCTGGACCAAAGAAACATGGTAAATTTGCAAGATACAGTCCTTAACGATTGGAGTTGCCCATCTCAGTGTTAAACCATTCAAACTGTGACAGAGCTAAAACAAAAATCTCAATAGATGTAATTCAACGCTTATCAGGGTCGAATTTATCTAAAACTAATATATGATGTCAAATAACACTGAAATCTAATCTTGAATTGATCCAAAATAATTAATGGTCGTCAGCTGTATTATAATCAAAGCTACACAGTGAAAGGAGCAAGGTCGTTGGTAAGGAAGGTAAATTACCTTCCCCAAATGCATTATGTAAAATGCTGAAACAGACTGAGCTGGGACTCAAACAGTTTGGTTCCAGGACAAATGTCTGCATCCTACAGCAGACATGTAAAGTTCACTGTTTACTGGTTGTTAGTGCATGCATTGTAAGAGAGAAGAATTCACAGATAGGTTGGATGAGAGAGAAACTTCATAAGAGAGTCATAAGAGTTGGAGGAACTTATTCTTGCATAGCTGAATTAGTGTTGAATTAGGATTGTATTTTCAATATAAAACACCAACACTGTATATTCTGCCAAATTTGATTTTTCTGTGTAACACTCTATGTACATATTCTTCTTACTGTATCATTTGTGGAGTACATTTATATTGCAATTATAAAACAATAGCTTGGTTCAATATATAATTTTAAGAGTAAACCTCCCCTGTTATTCCTAGTTTTGGGCCTAAAAGCACACCCTAGCATTTGTCTGTCTGACAACAGCCAAACTACGTGGTTTGTCATCGTGGGGTAGAAGGGCTCCTTACAATTAGAGCTCATTAATCATACCCTTATTGGCAATAATATTGCCAGGGCAGTGAAGATGATTGATAAAATAGATTTTGCACATTGTTAAAAAGAAGTAGAGAAAAACTAGGGGACAGCTACTTGTGGTGCCGCTGTCGGAATCTGGAGGAAAATTCATAATATTGTAGCGATGAATGATGGTGCTCGCACACCTGCAGATTCTGTTAAGGAGTGAGGAGAGGGCTGTTGATCTAAATCATTGATGGCTTTCAGTGATGGCTCACGCTGAGGTCCTACCAATGAGGCGAGCAGGTTCCTAACACAGAGCACGTTTTCTATTAGAGCAGTTCCTGTAATAAGATAGAAGCTTGTGGGGGTCTCTTCTAGCAGCTTTCCATAGCACTAGAACTGAGCAAAATAGATATATCCTATTAAATAAAGCAAGGAGGGAAGAATGCTTAACAATAGTGTCATTTATCACAATTACACATCACATAATCACACAGCTGTTTTGTTTTCCCATTGTTTTTCCCTTGTTTGTTTTATTCAGGGGACTCTTTTCAACCACATATAGCATTCTGCATGTATCATTCATCTGACCAGAGAATGTTCACCAGTGTTTCTGGTGCTCCTTCCAAGGGCTCTTGGCAAGGGGTAAATGGGATTTTTTTTATAAATGTTTTTATTGTTTTTTTTTTTCTTCCACTCCTACATAAAGATCCCATTTGGGAATTTAAGGATTACATAGGGATCATTGTTAAGTGTGAAGGTCTTACCTTTGGATATTGATTAATACATGCTTTGATGAAACCGGAACTTTACTTTAGGCTATTCTGGTATGATCTTGATCTTTTTCATTTCAATAAAAATATAAGTAACGTTCGATGCATACCTTTATACATCATGGTATTCAGATTCTTAGATGCATTTGAAGAATAAGTAACTTTAATTAAATTTTCTACATCCAAACTTCAACTGCAGGGACACTTGTATTTGTCACACCTTCATTTCTTCTGCAAATTCAACAAATGTTATGTTAATGTTTTTTTATTGTTTATTTCTGATGCGTATGGGCATGAAAATGGCTGAAAAAGTCTTATTATTCGAATCCAGTTTGTTATGTACAGATGTGGCCCATAAATCATGCAACAGGGAATCATGATTCTGCACTTTTTGGTTCTGTTTTAGTTTTCTTTTTGATTTTTCCAATTACACCTTGATTGTCTTTCTGTGTTTTCTAGGTTAATGTTTTTATTTTCTGGTTGTATTTGAGTTTTATGTATTTTTTGTTTATATGTTGCCCCCTTGTGCTAGTCTCCTTTCCCCTAGCTCCCTTCTAGATCCTTCTGTCCACACCTGCTCCCAATCAGTTGATTACTCCAGCCCTTGTTCTGTTTGGCATTTAGACACCTCCTCTGCAGGTACTCAGTGCTAGATTCTCTTAATTCCTTTATTAACTCATGTGTTCACCTTTGTTCTGATTCCTGTGCTCCCTCAGCTTCCATCTCTGAGTTAGGGTCCTAACTCCACACAATGTGACACAGGGACTTTGTTCTTAATAACCAGTGACCTATATGAAAACAACAATGAAAACATGAGTGGTGTCATTTAAACTGATGACACTTTATACCCAACTAAAGGTTTTAATTTGAGTAGGAAAACATGATGATGTGCCAATGGAATGATCATTTATACACTTAAAATAAGATAATTAGACAATATGCAATTGTGCACAAAATACTGACAGATTCTTCCACCTGAGCTGTGCAGCTCCAACAGTTATCATAAGCCCTTTGGCTGCTTCTCTGAATAATGTGTTCCTTACACTGCCTGTCATGGAAGGCATTAGTCCATGTCCTGTTAAATAGTGACAATTGTATGTCATCATGTCAGAACTGCTATATGTATCAGCACTTGAAAACATATACAATTATGTCCTGCTTATTAGAGAACACATAGTGAACCCTTGACAGCAAGATACAATATGCATCCTATATTTTGCAAACTTTTTATTGAGACAAGGTATGAGGACATTAAAGGGGTTGGACTGCTTTTGCAAGGCTCTATACATGGGAGACAAAGATTAATTACGCTTACATTAATTTTTTACGTGACCATGTTGCCATAACTGATGAGACAACCAATTAAATAAAGTGTGAATACTAAATCTAAAATGCATGGGGTATGAATTAATTCATTAATATTTTATAACACCTGTATCCAGAGCATTCTATCATCTCATTAGATCTCACATAAGGTGGTTCATCACTCCAAAGTGGAAACTGACGGGGACTGATGAATCCCAATGATGGCTGCTTATTTATCTTCAGATTACAAAACAATAGCAGTTGATTATCTACAGTGTTTCTAGTGAGTGAGCCCTTTATGTTATTCATGTTGTCTATTAAGGTAAATCTTTGTAAAAACAGATTAAAACTTGTGAATGCAATGTGAACAAGCTGAAGGGTTAGGATTTATCCTTTCCAAGCACTGTGCATTTAAACAGATCTGTATATTTAAATGCATAGTAACCTCATTTACCAGATAAAGAGAAATCGTTAATCCATATCAGATCAACTTTGTTACCTACTGTACCACAAAATGAATCAGATCAGCTCAACCTCTACTAAGTATTGCTTTTTTGTTGACTCAGAAGCAGCCATGCCAGCCTAGGCTTATTCTTAGCATATTCATCAGAACCCTGATAGCACCAACAAACTAGACTCACTGGTTTAAAATATGATTGATGTGTTCAATAAACAGAGAGTAGTTTGAAATTAAGATAAACTGGGTAAAAAGGAATTTATTTATGGGGACGCTTGAGCCCAGGCGCTTGTTATGCAACTTCTTTTACCATCCAGCCATGAGGCTGTGATAGTCTAAAGAAGAGCAGTAAATCATTAGTGACAGTGCGGTTAGGTTATGGATACGATCAAAGTAGATACGGAACGGTTTGGATGCTTGCATAGGCTGCCAGTCTTTAGGCTTTTTACAGAGGTCTGTATGTATCCTTGTTGTTATTCAGGCCTAGCAGATAAGTCACCTTGATGCAGCACCTACAGTTGTTTCTGGAACCATAAAGCGCCCTAGGAAACTATGATTTGATATTTAAAGCTTAAAGAGAGTACTTTTGTGTGTGCAGATAGATGTTCTATTTTTTTTTTTATTATTCCATATAACTTGAAAGGTATGTTTTTCACATTAGGACATTTTATTGGAGTGGACACTCAATGTAGATTTAACTAAGATCATTGAGATTAAATATCTTGCAATAAAATCCTCACTTTTTGACTCTCAAAATACTTTTCTTTTCATTCTTCCAGTATTTTGTACTTACTTTCTACTTTCTTTCTACTTCCAGTTATCTGGGAGACATGAATTAATTAGCCTTAAAGCAGGATAACAAAATAATCAGCTGTTTTTAGCCAAATGGGCTGGAATCGGGCCTCTAAAGAGAGTGAGAGATAAACAAATTGTGTTAGACACATGGAACAAGAGGTGTAACCTTTGGTTTAAAGTACAATTAAAATGTTTATTATAGAATATTAAAGGAGATTTAATGTGGTAAAGTCTTCCTAAATTTTAGCCTTCAAGAGCAAATATTTTACTAATGTAATTATTCCATCATATCATTAGCTCAGCCAAGACGTATGTATAATATCTCACATTGAAAAAATGGCAGTACCACCTGTGATCAATCAGCAGCATAATTTCTGGCACCATATCAGATCACATTAGTAGTCTAATGTAACAATGGGGCCATTTCATAATTAGCCTTTAGGACACTATCTATTTTCTTAATCTCAAATGCGTCATGATTGAAATGCAGAAGCATTAGATAATAGGCTGCAGAAGCTGAACTCAAACTGTTTTACAGCTGTTAAAAAAATCTTAAGTAAGTCAAAGGAAGCTTAAGAATAAAATGTAAAAATAAAAGCATACAAAAAAATCAGTAATTGGGAGGAAGGTTTTAACTGGGTATTTGGTCAGAAAATCCATTTAAAATGACCTAGTAAAAAGATATAAAGTGAATCAAATATACACTACTCAAAAAAATTAAAGGAACACTTTGTAATCAGAGTATAGCATCAAGTTGATTAAACTTCTGGGATATTGATTTGGTCAGGTAAGTAGCAGAGGGGGTTGTTAATCAGTTTCAGCTGCTTTGGTGTTAATAAAATTAACAACAGGTGCACTAATGGGGCAACAACGAGATGACCATCAAAACAGGAATGGTTTTACAGGTGGAGGCTCCCCCATATCATCTATTCTGACTCTTTTTCACCAGTTTTGCATTTGGCTAGGGTCACTGTCACTACTGTTAGCATGAGGCCTTAACTGGACCCTACAGAGGTTGCACAGGCAGTCCAACTCCTCAGGATGGCACATCAATACGTGCCATCCTGAGGAGTTGGACTGTGCCATTGCCAGAAGGTCTGCTGTGTCTGCCAGCACAATCTCAAGAGCATGGAGGAGATTCCAGGAAACAGGCAGTTACTCCAGGAGATTTGGACAGAGCCGTAGAAGGTCTAAAACCCATCAGCAGGACCGGTATCTGCTCCTTTGTGCCAGTAGGAGCACTGCCAGAGCCCTACAAAATGACCTACAGCAGGCCACTGGTGTGAATGTCTCTTACCAAACAATCAGAAACAGACTTCAAGGGGGTGGCCTGAGGGCCCGATGTCCTCTAGTGGGCCCTGTGCTCACTGCCCGGCACCGTGGAGCTCGATTGGCATTTGCCACAGAACACCAGAATTGGCAAGTCCGCCACTGGCGCCCTGTGCTTTTCACAGATGTGAACATGTTCACCCTGAGCACACTTGACAGATGTGAAAGGGTCTGGAGAAGCTGTGGAGAACGTTATGCTGCCTGTAACATCATTCAGCATGACCTGTTTGGTGGTGGGTCAGTAATGGTCTGGGGAGGCACATCCATGGAGGGACACACAGACCTATACAGGCTAGACAGCTGCACCCTGACTGCCATTAGATATCGGGATGAAATCCTTGCACCCATTGTCAGACCCTATGCTGGTGCACTGGGTCCTGGGTTCCTCCTGGTGCACAACAATGCCCGGCCTCATGTGGCGAGAGTATGCAGGTAGTTGCTGGAGGATGAAGGAATTGATACCATTGATTGGTCCACACGCCCCGACATTGTCAGGCATGCATACACGCACATGGGGGCCATACAAATTAGCGAATACCATTTTGAGTTGCAATGATATTTCAGCAAAATGGACTAGCTTGCCGCATCATTTTTTCACTTTAATTTTTGGGGTGTCTTTGAATTCAGCACTCTGTAGGTTGATAATTTCCATTTCCATCAAATGCTGATGAAGGTTCTCAGTCATCCAGGTCATAGTCATTCCATAAAAATTCAAAAAATATCCACTGGACTTGGTTTTCAAGATTTGAAGACGTTTCGCCACCTCTCCAGGAAGCTTTCTCAATAAAAAAAAAATGTAATTGAGAAAGCTTCCTGGAGAGGTGGCGAAACATCTTCAAATCTTGAAAACCAAGTCCAGTGGATATTTTTTGATTTTTTACGGAATTTTCATCAAATGATGTGGCATCCTTTTGTTCCTAACACATCACCCAATTCATATCAGTATAAATAAACAGCATTATTTTTTCCCCATTGAGATCTGATGTGTTTTCTAAGTGTTCCTTTATTTTTTTTTGAGCAGTGTATTAACTACACATTTAGGATTTTATGTGTAGTTTTCATTTATCCAACAGAAAAAGGAGATGCATTTTTCCACACATTATTGTGCCTCCATGTGTATGTGTTATACTTTGGATTATACTTCAGGGTTAACTATCAGAATCTCAGGTATGGTAATTGTAAATGCATTAAAATTCTTTGTTTTTGTGCAGTTGCATTTATAAACACCAAAAATAAATAAATTACCTAAAAATTGAAATTTTAATTTATTTTACAGGTTTTGTATGACTTTATTGCATGCCCTGTTAGCATTTTAATCTCTGTTTGGCATATTTTTCTGTCTTCAATAAGATGAGCATGAATTTGTATCTATTTCTGTATCTAAGTTGCAATGTTGATCCTGCATTGGATCATTTGTATCTTAGTATATAAAACTATTTGTCTGGGACCTAACTTAAGATTCATAACAACTTTATTCTTTGTGAAAACACACACAGTTAGATTTAGGGGCTGAATGGGTCTCCCTTCCTGGCCAGAGATTTTGCAAAAATACAAAATGAATAAAAAAAAAACTAATTTGAGATGACGACAATAAATTTATGTATTATTTCTATATTAAAATCTACAATAAATATGATTTTTTTTACCCCATTCTGGACTGAACAGAAGGAAGATTTCGCCCTGGGTACCGTTTGTTGCAGGACCGCCACTGATTCTATTTCTGAAGTTTATAAAATGGTCAAGATAAAAATCTCCTTAAATGTAGAAATTGTAGGCATTTATGTAGAATTTTCTTTTTACTTTGGGCTCTTCCGGAATTTGATTGGCTAACTGCGCGTGTATGGGGATCCTAGTTGCGCGCGGCATAATCATGCGCAGCTGGCGGCGGCTGCTCACATTTTTCCTCCTTTTTTTCAATTTGTGCCGGAGACGCTCTGACCGAGCTCAGAGCTTGCGCGTGTTGCCACAGGGATCCTACCTCTGACGGACGTGACTCAAAACAGTTATTTTGTCTCTCCCAGACAACATTTAGGCATTTTTTGCAAGTTGTTTTGTTTTTTTCGGGTAACAAAGTAATTTATCTGTCAGAACTGTTTCACCAGCAGCTGGTTTCATGTGTTTTATGTGTGAGATAGACTTACACTCGTTTAGATTTTATTTAATTTTTTTCCCCAGTGCTTGTGATTTATCCCGCGGATGCATGCGGCCGTTGGGTTGGACATTTGAGCCCAGCAGGATCAACCTGTCATAGGGCATGATGATTGCTCTGCTTCTCCTCAAGTGGATGAGGAATATCTCCCATGAGATGCTGCTGCTGCTCCTGCTGCTGCTGGTGCCTGCGTGCTGTTTTCTGCCTCTGACCGGAGCGGCTCCTTCTCTGACCACCGAACAGCTGGACATGGGGGTGGTAAGTTATTTTTTTTCTCCTTTAAAAAAAAAATCTATTCTGCCTATCATGACACAATGTGATCGGAAGTTTTCCCTCATGCACAGCAGTTTTTAATGCAATCCCATCAAAGCTGCTTGTTAGATCCCCTCTCTCTTGAACCTCCTCTAAAGAGTGTCGTCCTATTCAAATACTTGCTCTGAATTTTAACACCAGCTCTGCAGCCCAATTCACACAGCAGCGGTAACATTCACACAGCATGATTAAAAATAAAAACCTAAACCCCAAAGAACCAATGCATCCAAAGATCAGGCATCAAGTTCCCTTTGATTAATAGATACATTTGCTTCAGGGACTCCCTTGCGTTTTATTTCATTCAACAGACAGGGGGGAAAAAATCACTAAAAACGGTCCGATGAACTGTACATCATGGTGGGAGAACTGAAAAAGATTTACATGAATAAAGAGAGCACTATTGATTAGAGAAACAGGCAGCTGTTTGAGCTGTGCCTGCATCTGTAAAGTGTTTCCATCCTACTGTGAAATGTAGATGACACTGGAGCGCTTAATTGATTTTAAAGCATCTAATCTGTCTACGAAATCAGCGCTGAAGTGGACTGTCATAATTTATCAGAACAGAAAACAAACAAATGTGTGGTGTACAGTCATAATATATCTGGGTGTAGTCTTGCCTGTGTGTGTTTTATTTCCCATATTTGCCAGAGTCAAACATGCCTTATGGGAATATAAGAGTATGCAAGCATTTCTTTAGTTCATGCTTTGTAAAACTGGATTATCTTCGTAATGTCCCTCCAACTATGTATTTTCTCCACTTGCATTTCTAAATACTTCAAAAATATAGTTACTTTTACAACTTTTGAGTTTCCCCTCATTTCTGTAAAGATTTCTGCATCTTTACCTGATATAATCTTAGAGTTTTGAAGTAATCAATTCTAGTTTTTCGGAAGCCCATGCATCCTATTAATAAACGTTTTGCATAAATTGTCCAACTTATCAGACAATGTTTTAACTTAAGCAAGTATAGGCAAAAGTTATGTAACAGGAAAAAAAAAAAAGAAACAAGTAATGAGCACAAACTGTACATCCAGCCAGCTTCTATAACAAATTATCTCTGTGTGGAAACTGAGAGTCACTGATGCGCCTGATTGACGACAGAGCTGACATCGAGACATTATCTGATGCACTTTAACTCCTCCAAAAACTGTTTCCTGCCTTTTTAAAAGGTTAGCTTGGTCACATTTGAAAAGGTTTTCACCACAGCTTGTGCAAGCTTTAAAGCTTGGACTGAACAGCTTTTCGTCTCTTAGACTTTAATTTAAAGCATTGATTTGATCTCTGGCTCTAAACACGACTTTATTGCTCTATATCAGCATAAATCGTACATGCATCATCAAATATTCACACTTCTAGGGCTTTAAAATAAGTAAATAAAGGTACAGCCCAATACCTCTGTACAGCCAATGTATAATTATGAAGTTAAGAGTAAATATACCTGGATATCACATTTTCACCACAGATTAAAACCCTAATATATATATATATTTTTTTTTAAAACTGTAATACCCCTAAATAAACTATAATTATGCTTAAAAGTCAGCTATCTTGTGAATACAACAGTTTTCTCTGAAGGATTCAGAAGTTTGTACGTAAACAAACAAGGTTGTCAAGATATCAAACAATCCATTACCAGAAAACAAAAAGAGCAGAACTTTCCATCCGTCCTTAGATCTATGCCTGTTCTAACATACTTTTGATCAGCATAATTTAGTAACTCACTA
Source organism: Cyprinodon tularosa (assembly GCF_016077235.1). Taxonomy (NCBI): domain Eukaryota; kingdom Metazoa; phylum Chordata; class Actinopteri; order Cyprinodontiformes; family Cyprinodontidae; genus Cyprinodon; species Cyprinodon tularosa. The sequence goes on along the minus strand of NW_024039147.1, from coordinate 15,823 downwards.
AGGAAGTAATTCAGCCTTTTCCTTCAGGTGTGTTGGAGTTCGGATGCAGTAGCCAGACAGCAGCACTTGAAGTAATGAGTTTGGCATAGCTGCTAGCCTAGCAAATCATAGACTTCCGTCTAAAGCAGTGAAACGGCCCTTAGTACAGTAACTTTGGAGGAATCCACAGTTCTGGAACTAGAAACTTTTTACATTAAAGTTTTATATTCTAATCAATTTGCAAAGGAATCATTAGTTAAAGCCCTAGATTCAAAGCTATAAGTCTGGAAGAAGAGAAGTATTGTGCACGCATCGATTCAAAGGGGAGAACCTTATTATGGCAGCATCATGCTGGGGGAATGCATTTCTTTAGTATGAACAGGGCAGACATTAAAGGTTAATGGGATGATGGGTGGAGTAATATAGAAAAGTGGCTTGAATAACAGCATGCTTTAGAGCTATGTAAATATTCACCTTAGGGGGAAAACAACCATAAAAAAATTTAAACAGAATATCTTTAATTAATTAATTTTAATGGATTTGAATATCCTTGTAAAACTGTTTTATTACTAGCAGTTTTACAGGTAGAAGTTTTACCACTCTCTAGATGTGCAGATAGAAACATATCTCAACTAGTTTTGTAATTTTATTTGTAAAAAATAAAAACACTTTGAAAATAATTTATAATTTTCCTTTTACAAAACAACTGTGCAGTAAGATGTGTTGTGCCATCATGTATTGTACCTATGAGAGACATTAGGTTTTCCTTTTTGTTAAGATTATTAAGTAGAATTAATAATTTTGCATGTGACTGTATAGGGTATAGGAAATAAAACTCAAGAGATCATTTGTGTTTTTAGATGTATGAAAAAAATGTCTAATTGATCAGAAATCAAGACATTTGATCATCATCTTAACTGGTGGAATGAATCCTACAGAGTTCTAGAGGAGGGTTAAGGCAGCAGGACACAAAAACAGCAAAAAGGCCCACAGACTCATCTATATTCATGTTTTTCAGATAGAATTACAACTTGATGTGTTTGTATGTATGCTGCATATCAACAAGAGAGTGGGAAGAATTCTGACAAACAAGCTGTAGACATAAACACGAAAATGAAAACACAGACACACGCATATTTGTCTATATGAATGAACTCGACAACTATCTGTTATGTTAACACAGTTGGACAGTTTTGAGGCATTGCACTGGAGAGCTATGAAGAAACTTCAAAGTACGGTCTGTCTGACGCAAACGTCCGTGCTCCAACACAACTTCTCTTAAAAACATCTTGAAATGTCATTCCTGTAATGCATCTACAAAAACAGTGAAAGAATAATACTTGGCACGGCCTTTGTTCTTTTAATTGCCGTTGCTTTAAGAGCAAACAGACAGAAGCAGTTTGTAATAAGTTTTGCACAAAGTTCTTTGGAGAGTTGGATAAACAATGACAGACAAACGCAGCGGTGTCTGCAGATGAAAAGCTGTTGCCATAGCAGAGAAAGTAGAAGCTTTTTTTTAAGCATTTGATGACCAAACTGTGCAAAACACTCAGCCTCGCTGCAGCTTCATTTCTGAAGGACTTCAGTCTTGATGTGATGTCTGTGCTTCGCCCAAGTCTGTGGTCCTATAAATGCAAAATAAAACGGGGTAGTTATTATTTTCCCATTTGTTCTTTAGACTTGCATTATAGAAGCTTCAGGCATGCATCCTATGGAAAAGAAATTACATTTTACTTTAGATTCCCTGCTTTCCTCTTGAGAAAAATGCAAAAAAGAAAAAAAATATTTTTATTGCTTTCTGTCATATATACGTTGAACATTATTTGATATTTTCATAAGGTTTGCTTCAGTGTTGTTTCACATGAACTAGTGTAGGTTGGGCACAAGTGTGGATTGGGCACAATGATTACAATTTTGTCTATAAAGCCTGAATAAAATACATTTTACTGCCTGCCATACATGAAGTTATTGTAAAGTTCTAGTGATCTATACTAAGTGGATAATGTGCATAAAACAAATGTAAGCTTCATTGATTTTTAGTCTATCTGCTACATGCAGCTTGGGGTTGCTTTTAATGAAAATAGCAGACCAGGTACACATTATGTTTAAGTAAACAGCAGCTTCTGAAGCTGGTTTGAGCGTATGGAGTCCGCCATGTTGTCGGCTAAATGCAACACATCCATCTCTGAGGGAATGAATGGCTATGGGTGCTGTGTGGACTGCTGGGTCTGTTGGGATTGAGATTGTCTAGCTGGAAGAAAACATGTATCTCTGAAACAAAGCCTGGCTGGATTTCTCACCGGACTATTCACTTTGAGAAAAAAAAAAAAAAATGGAGGTAGCTAAAAAGTGGCTGTGTTCTTTTGTGGTTCACCTCGAAAAAGCAAAACACTGGAACCTCCAGAGCCCAGAAACCACAAAGACATAAAAGTGTCTTTCAGGTTTGTTGTTTTGAACCTAGCTTGGCCATTTCCTACATATAACTAGTGAAAAGATCTGGGTTTGCTGGTCCAGGAGATATCTCCTACTTCTACATCTTGGGTGCTTAAAAACAGTGGGCTGCACTATCTTCAATTAACAATAGAAGTCACCGAAATGGAGTCCCTGTATAGCCAAAGAAAAAGGTTTGGTTTCTTTAGGGTCTTTCTGTGACTTTCACTATGAAGGTGAACAGAAAGCAAAGTGAACATTATTACAGTGGCCTTTTCAACAAGTAAACAATTATATATCCATATACGGCTATGCATTACCTGGAAGAAGTCGACTGGATAGCACAAACTTTATTTCTTATATTGTAAGGCGTCTCATAAAGAAATTAGGTCAGGAACCTTTCAAGACCATAGTCGCCTGTACCATCTGGCAGAAAGACAGACAAAGGAAATCAGCCATGGCTGTAATTGGATACATTAACTTGTGTTGTTTGAAATGTTCATCAATGCACACTGTCCCTATTTAACAGATAAAATAAATGAAATCAAGGAATAAGATCTGATGTTGACTAAACAATTTTTTTTGGGGGGGTTATAAATAATATATGAAATTTCACTAGTTCTTGACTAATTTGTTTTATTACTAATTCATTAGTACTTCTACAGTAAGTTAATTGGTCATTGATTGTTTTAAATATACCCTGAAATCCATACATTTTCTATTGAGTTTCTCAGTAAATATCATTGAATACTGAAAAAGTATGTTTTCCTCTCCTTTGATCATCTCCTATTAAAAATAAAATCTGAACAGTTTTATGCTGGACTATATATATATATATATATATATATATATATATATATATATATATATATATATATATATATATATATATATATATATATATATATATATATATATATGAGAGGGATTATTTAAAGCACAGTGTGTGATTAGTTGTTACTTTAGTCTATTTATAAAGCAAAAAAGTTATTTCAATGCTTGTTATTTAGACCACTCAAGCTCAGTTCAGGCAAAGCAGCTGCAAGAAGCCTAAAGGTAAAACCAGATTATTCGGCTATGAACAGACACTTTATATTTTCAAATATAGAATGAAGGGTTTCAGAAATCACCAGCTGTGCCTTAATGAATATATTCAGGCTTTTACCGGCTGCTTTCGATTCCTTTTTAAAGCAGCTGTCTCTGAAGTCTGACCTGCAGATTTCTACATTTGACTGACTTTTATGTGGGCTATAACACATTAAAGAGGAAAAAAATGTCTACTTATTAGAAATAAGTTGTTTTTTAATTTGTTGGAAATTGAGGGAATTACAGGTTAAGACCCATTTTGAAGTTAAAGCGTTAGTTCCTAATCTTTATGTGGCTTTATTCATTTTACAAGGGGCATCAGAGGAGTGGCTGTCTATCTATCTATGTATGTGTCTGTCTGATCAGTTTGAATGAATTGAATGTATCAAGAATAAAATCAGTAGGGCATAAAATTGGTTGATTCCAATGTCTGACTGATAGATTAGTGCAATTCTTCTGAAACATGGAATTGAAAAATGAATCTTTCCCTTATTGGTTTATTGAATATCACTGCTAACCTGTTTGAAAACGTGACAGATGAAATCTTCACATAGTAGCCATCATGTATTAACCATTGTTATATAAACATTAGGGTAAACCATTTAAGCTTTATTAGATGAACGTCACAACATGCCTAATTCGATTTAATCTGGAGGCTTCTAGCTGCTGACCACCCCTCCACAGCATGGCCACAGGCAACCCCAATAAGCTTTGTTCTATTTTTAACCACCAGATTTTATACAGAGACTATCTGTATAAACTAATTGAGAAAAAAAAACAAGAATAAACACTGAAAATACGATTTAACTTGCTTGTAAAATGTCAAACAGCACTGCTCTATCAGTTTTCTTATCTGCATTTCAGTTATAAAACAATATTTAAGTGATATATGATACATTGACATTAAGAAGTTTATTCAAGCTTGATTTTTTTATTTAATCCCATTGACTACTTAACAGATCACAAACCATAGATCAGATTTTACTGTATCAAAGTGATTATGTGCCATAATCTTGTCCAACTTGAAAGAATAAAATGAGAAGAAATGTTAGCTTATTATTAGTTAACTAGCGACTTATTTGTCATCACCGTTGAGAAAAGCTTAAAGAGGGCATGAATCAGATTTTTTGAAATGTTTTTTAAGATTGAACACATCACTTCCTGTGTGTGCATGCATGTGAGAGTAATTAATGTCAACTTGGAACACAAAAACATGTCTACATGTAATTCGCATGATGGCTGCCATTGCTATACCCAGGTTCGTTACACTTGGCTTTGTGTTCAGATATTGGGTTCAATATATGTTTTGTCTATTAGGTGGCTTCACTAAGTTTTATAGAAGATTGAGAACATAGCAGAAATTTTAATTTTACAGCTGCACAATAGCCTAGCTGTACTTCATCTATTGGGGAATTCAGATTTAAACACTTCCGGGAATTACATCTGCTAAAACTTTATGGGCTCTTTGTTTTATCCTCATTATATTGTTTCTCTTGAGGAATATTTCCTTTACTGATATGTAGCTGCAAGCATCCCAGAGGAACTATTTCCTCAACACATAGAGCTTCTCTGAGATGAGAGCATGGCCTGACCAGATTATCAAATGATAAATTCCCTTAATTACTGTATGTTTAGACGCAGAAAGAGTCTAATTAAAATAGGTAATAACAGAATTACTTGTGAATAATGACAAGAAACAGGTGAGGCTGCACAAAAAGTAAAGATTTAATGTGATGGCTCCTGGTGGGTGTTTATCAGTTAATATCTTTCTTTAATTTATTTTTATTAATAAAGTTTCTTCTAAATATGATAATAATAACTTGCTTCACTTACTTAGGGGAGCATTTAAGATGATATCATTGGAGACTTGGCGGGTTTAGATGCTTCTTCAATGCTCCCTGAACACCTTTTTTAGGTAATATATTAATTTTATCTAAACACTTTGAAGGTTAGGTCGACCTTAAATCTAGTCAGAACACTTGGAGTTGCCTCAAGGGCTCCATTGAGGCCACTGAAAAGAGCTTTCATTGTCTGTTCCCCATCATCTTGAGGTGTAGTGCAGCCTGTGTGCTTAACAATGAGCTATCGGGTGGCAGTGAACTCAATGGAGCTAGACAGGGCAAGATTAATACCCTCTCGGATCCCTGGGTAGTGACACTTATGTTTACATCCAATGTTATTGCTATACAGGGATTTATGGACATTTATTTGGTGGCAGTAACTTTATGAAAAAAGATAGCCAGTTGTTATTAGTACAGATGTCTCATTGACAAATCGGTTAAAGCTAAAGGTAGTTAAATCATTTTAAGGGCTCCTTCTACATGCAGGACAAAGACCACACCATGAGGTCAGCAATCAATCAAAACACTGAGGGTCTCTTCATGATGTCTTCATCATCAAGAATTCATTGTGCTCTCCACTTATTAAAGATGAGGAAGCATTAAACTAACTTTTTTGAATATCTTGAACATGAGAAGTTGACACTACCTTGTCTCCTGTATGCTATAAAAAGAAGTTGTGACTTAAACCTAACTTTTGACTCATGTAGCGGCATGATTTGGTTTTCGGAAAACTCTCAGCAACTTCAAGCCAGTGCTACGGCTTAACAAAAAACACAATACGCTGACAGCTTTGCTAGTGATTTGTTGCATTACTTGTTGTTAGAATTAGCATTCCAAAATTATCTCACAAAGCAGCTGAAAATAGAAATGAGTACCAGTGGTGGTTGGTCGAGTTTATAAATTCGACCAACCAACCACCAAATTTATAAATTCAAAATAGTCATATATCAAAAACCATTCAACCGTATACTAAGTTACCGTATACAAAAAACATTATAAAACAAAACATAATTTCATGTACAGGTTTACTTTTGTACATAAATCTTGCCCTTTTGAGGCTTTGTGAAGATAAATTTGTGTTTTGCATGGTCTAATATGGTGTCGCAAACCTAAAAAAAAAAAAAAAAAAAATATATATATATATATATATATATATATATATATATATATATATATATATATATATATATATATATATATATATAAACTAGTTGAATAATGGGGAAGCTATCAGTCAGATATATATTTTTTTATTTTATATAAAAAATATTTATTTTCTGGGAATGTGTTTATTTAAAAGAAACTATGCAAATTAATAAACATTTAGAAAAAGTACACTATATCAAATTATTTTTGATGAGAATCCCAGATTGTTTATTCTTCTTTGCCTTTTCTAAAAAGTGCTTTAAATCAGTCCTACCTGTCTTTATCCATGCTGGGTCAGATCCTGATGTTTGAAAAATGTGTCAGGAAAGTAGAATAAAGTGTTTGCTTTGCTAAATGCAGTTAGTCAAGCCTTCTTGCTAAACCAGGTCCTGGAAAAGAATGTCTCTCTCTGTCTCTCTCCAATGCATCTCCAACTCCCGCGACTCGACCTGTCAATCACTCGCAAAGCGTCTGCGCTGTGGTGGAAGGTGGTGAGCAACTACACTTCCTGTATCTCGAGGCGTAGCTTTGGTGCGCCCCAAGCTCTCCTATCCCTTTGTATTGCAGAGGAGCTACTGCGCATGTACAACTTTTAATGAGAGTCAATGGGCAAAGATTTTTGCACCCCAAGGCGGAAATACGTCATCAATCCAATGAAAAATGGAATGACACCTTACTAGTCATTAAAGATGAAATATTTATCTTGCACATCTAAAAAATACATATTAATACATTTTGAAATATTTTAAATGTTAATTTAAAATAAATAATAAAAGAATATATATACAGTATATATATATATATATATATATATATATATATATATATATATATATATATATATTTTTTTTTTTATGTCTTAATCAGGGTCAATGAGTCGGTGGGGCGACGCCCTAGCACCCTCAATTGGCCAGCTGCCACTTATGAGTAGTCTTCATGCCATAGGAGAAACATGTGTTGCTCAGCCCCAATGGGCTAAAGCATCCACACCTCCAAATTGTGCATATAGGCTGGATACGGAGACTGAGGCAAGCTGTAAGTTCGTAGGCTGCATCTCATATACAAATTTATTTAAGCTTTCAAATTTTTAGCAATGATTGATAAAGAGTTGGCTATCACTATGATTAGTGCTAACAGATATTGTGTTTTGACTGTTAAAAAGTCACTGAGGTATCAGGCATTTAGCTGTGGCACATAACACAATATCTGTGATATGACCAGTGGTCTGCAATGCTTTGTGCAGAAAAAAAACTCTTTATTGTACCTGCATGCTCTCATGCTGACTACTCATGACTTTCAATACTCCTGACTTTCATCCATCACAGTAAGGCTGAAGCCGCTGGTGGAAGGGCAGAAACCCGCTAGATCAGGGGTAGGTAACATCATGCCTGACAGGCCACTGTCCTGCAACTTTTGGATGCATCCCTGCTCAGACCTGAAATAAAAGGTCAAATAATCTCCTTTGCATGTTGGTAGGTTTAGCAGAGGGCTGGCAATTAATAGCTCACCTGTTTCATGAAGACTTTCATAGCTGTTGCATTTCACTGAAATAGTGAAGATAACAGTAAGGAAAAACCCTGTTCAACAAGAATATATCTAATGTTTAAATATTATTTAAAATTGGTTATGGTTGATCAAAACCTGCAATAAGCAAAGTCAATGGGTTATTTAGTAGGCATGTTTTTATATAGCTTTGTTTAAAAAAAAAACTTAGAATGCACATTTGAGCAACATTAGATTGCATTTTCAACAAGGACTAGTGGAAAAACGATATAAAACCTCCAAATATAGAAGAGGTGCACTTTTTAGCATAATGGTTCTTTGCCTAATGATAGGAAAGTGTGCACTTAACTGTGTTCCACAAGGTTCTTCCTTGGCAGGTGAAGTCCAGCCCTTCAACAACTGCATAATTTTCCGTTTAACCACTTAAATGATTTTTGACAACATGGTGTGCTTTCCAAGGATCCACTGGTTAACTTAACCTCAGCCAAACTTCATTCTCCATTGGTGGTGTTGTTTCTTCTTGCTGCTTTGACTGAATAGAAATGTTAGTTACCTTACCTTTGGATGTCAAAAGTTCCGCTCTTGGAAGTAGTGAAAATTGTTGATGTCAGTAAGTACATCCAAACCTTGCCAAATTCATTTCTTAATTTAGATCTAATGTTTGACTTCATTCGTTCCGGACACCGCTCCCTTGAAATGAAAATAGTCTTATTATGTTCTAAAATCCTATCCAAAATCATTCATCAAAGCAAAACCACGTTTCAAATCAATTTTTTCAGGGCTTTAGATAAGAAGAGCTTAAAATGTATAAAACAAAATCCATTATCTTGGATTTTATTTTTTTTCTAAACTCAACTTGAACTTTTGCTATTTTGGATCTTTAAAGAAACCAATCGTATCAGAACAGAGGGGTAATACATACTGAATATAAGCCTTCTAATTAGCTTAATTATTTAAAGAACAAAGGAGCTTTTTGGATCTCGGTGGTTTGAAAGGTGTTTTTTCTTCAAAAGTAAAGCTCTTCAAACAGACAGTATTCACGCCAGAGCATCTCTGTGCTGTTTAATCTCAAATTCATTTTCTCCATCCGTCAATAATTCACCAGCCAACAGCAGTAGCCCAGAAGGCTTTTGCAATGAAGAAAAACAGATGGAAAAGACTAATATTAATAATTAAATGTTGTTTTTTTTTAGTAGAACAGTAAAAACTGCTTTTTTTTTAAATTGCCACCAACACTTCTGCCGCCTTCATTAGATTCTTATGTTACTACATGTTGTGTTTGTATTCTTTTCCACTCTCTGTCTCCCTTCTCTTATTGTGCTCCTATACCGCACACTGCAGGCTTTCCTCTGTGCTGCCTACCGTCAAATCATGATTCCTCTGATTACACTCAGACGCTCAGAGATAGAGAAGGCTGAAAGAAAAATCTAGATGCAGATTTAGGGATTGCTGCACTGAAATAACTAGGTTCAAGGGAAGAAGATGTTATCTAAAAGAAAAAGATACTCATCTCTCAGGACAATATATTTAAACTTACAATTTGTAGCTGAATTAAAGTCCCTCACTAATAAAATCAATGGTCAATGCCTCTTGTCTTTGTCCATGCTTTATTACTTATAAAATCTAATTTTGTGTTTTACTCATTTCCTAAATTATCAATGCAATAAAAATGCAATATGCCCCATGTAATCATCTGTTTAAATCATTGAACATACAAATAATGTTCTTAAAGTAATGGGAAGACAGGAACAACTACATTTTACATAAACTGTTTAAATCTGTAAAACAGTGGGGTTTTCAATGTTGAATGATTAAAGCTCTTTGCCTGCCACTGTTTTATGCCAAAGGCTAAGATACTTAAATGGAAACGGAAATGTGGTCTGTAAGGACAAAAATGGTTTAAAATGACAGTGACACCAATCCTTGATTATTAGGGCCCTTTTCTACAGGAAGATGTTTTTGTATTTTTTTTTTTCTGACTATTAGCATCTCTGAAGTTTAACTGCTGCATCCTCATTCCCTGAAATTCAACACAAGAATAAAAAAGAAATTCACTTTAAAAGTGATTCATGTATTACTCAAAAATAAAAATCATTTATACTTGTGTTTTATATATCAGTCATCAGTCATTAACCATGAAATAAATAAAAAGAAGGTAGGATATCAGTATATTGTTCTATGTTAGCATGTATGTTTATGTATCTCAAATGCAAGTCAAGTGTCTCAATTTAGGAGGAAGTGAAGCAAATATTGGGAAAGGTTGTTTTTTCAAATCTTTGATGTGTTTGTGTAACTTTCAATTCGTCCCAGTTCAACATGCAATCCCATAACCCGCATGCTTAATTGGTAACGGTGTTCTTAAATCATGCACTAATTCACATGTGTCGAGGACAGGGCCCAGGAGCCTTGAGCTTGATTGGCCAATCAAAACATTTTATTTGGTCCTCAAGAGCCAAGAAAAGGCCAATGTCAAAATATGGAGGCATGTATTATCTCAAGTGTACAAACTGACTAACAGTGCCAAATTAAATGGAGCAAAGCTAGTAGTGTGCCCTTAGGAATAAAAAAATATATATTAAAAAGAAATTAAATTACAGATTTTTACAGACTGCAAAACATTGAACATGATACTGTATTTTTGGTAAAGCTTTTATTTTAATGTTTTTTTGTGTGTTTTCTTTTGTGCATTTGTTAAATAGTACAATATACAGCATGAAAAGTTTGAGGATTTCATTACTGATAATGGTTTATCAATGAAATGAATCAATTAAAGCCATTTGTCCTTTAAGTTTTTCAGAGAAACATGTACAGTAAGATAGAGGAACAATGTTTTGAAATGATTTCTTTTGCTAATCTGACTTTTTGTGCTTTGATCAAACCTTGCACAACATGAAAACAACATTTCACAATACTAAAATTAACTGCATAATGATGTTAAAATAAGCAAAGTAAAAACTTTTGCATGCTTGTTTGATTTCCTGCTGTCTCTCTTTTTCTACTAGTCAGAATGAATACGTTACTGCAATCATTTCTCTGACCATTCATTGTCCAGAAAAATTGTCAATGTAACAGGCCAATGGATAATCAGCATTTTTACAACCTTAACTACAAATAACTCGGGCTGAGACAATTAATCGGATTAATCATTATTAATCGATCAATGAAATACTTTAAATAACTATTTAAATAAATTTAAATAAATAATTTAGTTATCAAATAATTGTTAGCATACTTTAAGCTAACAGAGCGATCCACTTAGAACAATAACTTTAGCAAAATTGAAAAAAATATATCAATATTTTGCATTTAAGATAAAAATAAAACTTTTTTTTCTGTTAATCTTCTATTAATTGAAAAAAATAGTCGACCGATTAACCTTTTTACAAAACACTCATTAGTTGCAGCCTTACAAATATTCATACCCCCCCACCAAAAAAAAAAAAAAAAAAATTAATTTCTATTAGCCTTTTTTCTTGTAATGTTACAGTAAAGTTGTACTGAACAGTGGATTTTGTGGTGATTCATTCCAATATTTATTTTTTAATCCTTGACCTATCAAATCCAATTTTTCAAAAATTTTTTCAAAGGACTTTGACGTGAGAAAAATGACATACCAAGCATTTTTCTGACAATGGTTTTGAATCCTTCAAAAGATAAAGGAATTAAAGCATAAACCTCTAACCTTTACAGTATGTAACTTCTTTGTGAAAATTCACAATGCAGTAAATTATGCAGGTTTAGGGATTAACGTAATAAAAAGTTGTTGAACTCTTTCTTTTTATCCAATAAGTATAAAGCATTCATGAAGTGTTTTGGTTTTGAACACTCTGGGCCATATTTAGGATACTCTTTCTGTGTTTTTGTTGTTGACATCGAAGAGAAAAAATGTTCTTGTGACACAATAAAGCTTTACAATAAATGCAAGAAGACTGGTGCTTACAGGACGAAGGCTCATGGAGGGACCTTTAAGGTCTTACTGTTATAGTCTGAGGTATCAATGCAGGAAGATACATGTCAAGGTCCTATATCAGGCTTTTTTAAGCCTTTCAACTTTACCCATTGGCTCATATATGATAAAATAATGCTGTTAGCACTACATTGTTATTTAAATTCAAATATTAGTGTTCTTCCACTTGCCCCAAAAAAAAAAAAAAAACACTTTGCAACTTTCCACTTGGACATTAGCTAAAATAACCCAAAAGTTTCTGCCCTATGCAGCTGCTTAAAAAGCCCCTTGATCTCAAATTTGAGCTGGAATCATTGGACACTGCCTCTCATCACCCCTCCGCGGTCAAAAAAAGTGGGCCCTATTTTTAGTACTGTGCAGTTATAGTATGTGCTTAATTGGGAGGGTTTCCTGTCTAGGGCTGTACAATTTGACCAAAAATCAAAATGGTAATTTCAATCGTGGAAAATTTCAACCATGACAGCATGAGGCATAGACCTATGAAGCCAAGGAATCTCCCATGCTCCCATGGCAAGCTGGCACTGAGAACAACTGAATCCTGTTTTTAAATGAAGTGGGATCTTAGTACAGTGGTTCCCAACCTTTGTTGGCTTCTATACCTCCTTGGTCAGGCGTTTTATTTTCCAAAAATAAAAAGTATAACTGATTATAAAATGAAACATATTTATTTAAATTCCCTAACTGAACAATTACTACTTAGATAGTTCAGTTAGAATAAAAAAAAAATCATACATATGTTGCCTGGAAAGTGAATAAGTACTGAAATAAATACAAAACCATTTTAAGTTACAAATCTAGGTTTTGTAACACAAACCAGAGCTCTTCTGAATAAGTCCCCTATACACAAATCTAAACTTGACAAAAAAGGAGAAAAATTACTAAATAATATTCAAATTTTTCCTCTGTTTTCAACATTTACTAATTAATGAAACACACGACCTTCCCCTTAATCCCCAGCAATGGGATGTTTTAGCCATCTATTACTGACTGCACCTGCTTTGGTGCGTTCTTCTCTCGTGCCCTATGTTTTTGTCCCTGTCTTGCTCTCGCTTGCAGAGTAGTTCAGGTGCACAGAACAAATACTTTAGTCTTTCATGAAAATTTTGATTTTAATCTTTTTTGTTGATAAATTTTTTTATTTTATTTTTGATGTCCTTACAGAGCAAAACCCAGCCCATTCCTAATTTACTGTATTTTTTTTTTTATCTGGGAAGTAAAATATAAAATGTCTTCACGTACCTTCTGCAATGCATTGGGATATTAGTACCAGGGGTACAACTAGGGGTATTAGTACCCCTAGTTGGGAATCACTATCTTAGTAAACCAAGTAGATATCTAAGTTTAACAAACCTTTATTCTCCCATCAGAAATCTTAAGTTTGTTCTAGAAATATTTTGAATCCACAGTTCTTGCCACCACTGTCAAACTTGACCAATCAGCTTTAAGCCACCCTCAATCGTGGGAACTGATAGGCCAGATGGATTCTTCAGATCAGCCAGACAAAGGACCCATTGGTCGGTTGCATTTGAAGGACTCTTTGGAGGATTCATGGATTGGGACAGCTTTCAACACAAGGCTATGATGTACTGTAAAAGGTCTACAGATATTGTGCGGCAGCTAAACCACTATGGTATACTGATACTGATATTTTGACAACACCCTAACCAATCCCTGATATGTGTTGAACTAGGCCCATTCTTTAGGCCAATATTGTTTTTTATATTTTATTTACATAATTTACATAATGAAACAATAATAATGTTACCCACGTCTTAATTTAAGCAACAACAAAAAAGACATTGAGTATCAAATCCAACTTATCATTAGCAATAGTTAGAAAATTGAGGGAGCACCAATGCACAGGGCAGATTTTGCGCCCCTCATTCTCCAAATCTGCTCCAAGCTTTTCAGCAGTCCAACAAAGAAATGTCAACGGTATTTAAATGTTAAATATTACATAAACAAGTACAATATAATTTAAATCACTAAAACTACCACCTTTAAAGTGTTATTTTAAGTGCAGCTATTTTTTCTATAGTGCAACAGAATTTAATATTGTTTTAAAAAAGTAAATAACCAAAAAAAACAAACTCATTTATAAAATAATTTATTTACCATGACCTCCTGTAATTGCACTTTGGCATGCCTAGCAGGACAGCACTAATTAATCTGTCAACACATGCATGCATATATCAGCCAACACGGATACCCTCACACAAACTCAATATCAGCCTAAAATATCAGCCAGCTGATTTATCTATTTATCTCTAGTGACCACCACCTCTGGGGTTGGAGGGATAGTCGGCATCTTACTCTTGTTAAAGGTAACGTGAGAAGCCCAAATTCTTATGTAATTATTCTTAATTATTTTTAGCAGGTTAGGGAGGGGCTTCTGCCCAGGCAGCGGAACTCGTGATGATCACTCAGAAATGCTTTAAATAAGTAGAACAACACTTTGCATGGGATTTTGATGATGACATAACGTCATAAGATTGAAAAAAGCTCATAAAAGTGAAATTTGCATGATACAGACCCTTTAAGTTAAAACTTTGGGATACTTTTAGCTCTGCTGTTCCATTTTCATCAACCAGTTTGACCTCCTGTCTGTGCGAATGTATCACGGGACTCGTATTCAGGGCGAGGAGATTATTTCAGGAACAAAGTCATATGGGACACAATTTGAATCTCGATGACACAATATTTCTCCATAAAGATTGACAGGGAGCAATCGTTCAGCATGTTACACACACAACACATTCCCAGCTTCACGGGAACAGGGAGCAGAGTGCTTCAATCAGCTCACATCTAATCTGTCACCTCCAGCCTTGTTGAGCATTAAAGTTTCTGAAAGGACATGCAGGTTTCTGAGAGGACTGTCAGCATTATTGAGGAGTTCATGATATCTCCAGAAATCAATTCAAACTGGATCTCAAATGCTCCGACCTAACATTGGATGCCACTCCGTTGAAAGGTGATGTTTTATTTATGTGTAGCACTGCAAGACTTTTGCAATTGATATGATTTCTTTCAGCCAATGATTGCATCAAAACGCAGTGAACATATCGCAGCATGTCCCTGCATGTTGAATCAACAGTCAGTTGTTCTCATGCTGATTTCTAAAAACAAACAGGAAACGTGTTCCCAAGCAAGTAACCAGGGCTACACATACATATCACTAAGTTAATGTATATGTGTTAAAGCCGACCTGAGATATTAGGAGTTGGTTGCTGTCATGGAGATCATTTTTTTTTATGATTTCTTTTTGTAAACAACAGATGGATGTCTTCTCTAGATAAATACACAAATGCAATACATATATTTGCTGAAGGCGAAATATGAAATAAGAATATATATGTTTGTTTTCTCCATTATTGTGCATTGAAAATATGTTGTGTAATATGTTTTCCGGTTTTATGTCCTTAAATCACAAAAGCGTACAAAACTATAAAATGTAAGAGACATTGGAAAGAGGGAATATATACATAAATACTCATATACTGATGGGCACAATAAGTGACAACTAGAAAATTTCTAAAGAAATTTTGAGGGGGGCCACCTACTGCCCGTCTGGGTAACTGTGCCAATACGGCCCTGGCAAGTGACATTGGGGCTCCCCAGACCAACTGCTTACGCCTTTGAGGGCTGCTGAGGGAAGGAAAGAGGGCTAGTTCATGGGCAAAGAGAGCTGTGTGCCACTTGTGCTGAAATCTGGGAAATAGACGTGCACAGCATATGATGCACAAGGGTAATATGGGTTGTCCATATTGAACCGCAGTGGGTAAAGTGCAGTTGGCGGGCGCTGCCCGCATGCTAGGTGCCCTTGCAGCGATGAAAAAAATCACCAATGGCGGGCTCCGCCCGCCTGCTAAGA
>NW_024039145.1:677500-715812 GCF_016077235.1 Cyprinodon tularosa | reverse complement strand
CGTTCCAAATTAACTATGGTTGATAAATCTAGATCCTAAGTAAAGAACAAGATTCCAGATACAAGAGGCGTTCCTATTAACTATGGTTGATAAATCTAGATCCTAAGTAAAGAACAAGATCCCAGATACAAGAGGCGTTCCTATTAACTATGGTTGATAAATCTAGATCCTAAGTAAAGAACAAGATCCCAGATACAAGAGGCGTTCCTATTAACTATGGTTGATAAATCTAGATCCTAAGTAAAGAACAAGATTCCAGATAAAAGAGGCTGAAATGAGCTCCCTCCATATGATGGCCTGTCCTTTAGACATAAGGTGAGGAGCGCAGTCATACGCTACAAACTTGGAGTGAAAGTGAGTATATTACAAATATATAACTATATATTTACAACCAAAAACAAGAACTGCAATTAGCAGCAGAGATGTACTAACATTCTGTTTTTGTTGGGAACAGGGATGGTGATGAGATCTGAAAGCAGCTGGGAGGAAGGATCTGCAGTAACGCCCCTTTGTGCACCCAGGATAGAGCAGCCTTTTACAGTTTCACATCACCTGCATGCATCAGGCAGGAGATATTTTCCAGAAGTGATGGAGCCCTTTTGTCTCCCATCTCCACCACTGTGAGCCATGCCTCCTGGTCTTCCTAAGGTTCATCCCTTATAATCTCTTTTATTCACTTTAATTCAGTTTATATATATGGTGCTAAATCACAACACAGGGTGCCGCAAAATATAGTCAGACTAATTATAGACAGAGAGTTAAGTTCAGCTTATTATTCGTACTCATTAAAAATATTTTCCTAGGAAACCTAACAGATTGCATCCAGTGATTGACTTCCTAGCCTAGAATTCACTCATACAGGATGAGTATGTGGTGACAGTGGACAGTTGCTTGCATTCTGTTGATGACTTTTCAGCAATCCCTCAGATTTAACATGCATGCAGTGAAAAAGGAGAAGGAAATTTCCAGTGGAACTGAAACCAGATGGAGGTAAGAATATGTTCAATTCTTTCTGTAAATTTGAAGATTATGAACGTTGTAGAAATTAATAACACACTGATAGATGTTTTCACGTCTTTATTACCATCATCTATGGTGATTTTCACTTAATTCAGTTTATTTCTATAGCACCAATTCCCAACACATGTCATCTCAAGACACTTTCCAGTTCACCAGATCATCCAGTCAGATTGATTCAAAGTTTTCTATCTAAGGAAAACCAGCTGATTGCATCGACTCATTGACTCTTCAGCAATCCCTCACACTAAGCATGCTTGTAGCGACAGTGGAGAGGAAAAACTCCCTTTTAACAGGAAGAAACCTCCAGCAGAACCAGGCTCAGTAATGTAAGTTTAGATAAATGTGATTTTGATGCTTACTATTTTTCTTAACAGCAGTTTTAATACTTATACTCTAATAAAATAGATATCCTACTTGAAGAAACAGAAGGAGATATACAGATGAACTAGAGTTAAAACATACAAACCTTTGTGTTTATCTTTATTAATAGCTGTAATATTACAACAGGATAAAAGATGAGAGTCCAAGAAAGGTCCAGGAAGAGGCTCAGTGTCATATTTTAAAAATACTATTTTTAAAAGTTTTTAAAGGCACACTATGCAACATTTTTCAGTTAATTAATGTGTTCCATAACGTTATGGATGATTAAATGATTCATTTCAGGTTGAACAAAGGTATTCTCGGCCGCCCTGGTGGTCTGTGGGGGAAATACTGCACTTGCAATTGCACAGTGGCGATCTTTGTGCAGTTATGCTACGTTCACATCGGACGCAGCAAAATGGCGTCTGCTGCTTCATTTTTACTGCTTGTACCAGTTAGTTCTGACGCACGGCTGAAGCAGCTTTGCTGCTCTGGCTGCGCGGTGCAAAAGTGTGTCTGACGCTCGTTGGGCGGAGCTTCACTATCCTTTCTCTGCCTTGCAGCTATATTTGCTGTGATCAGTGGGAATAAAGTAGTTTTAATATGTGTTTAAGTGAGAAAATACACCTGAAAACGTAATCAGTGCCGTCAGTTCATTCAGATTATTATCCTGCCTTCAATATTTTTTCTGTGGGAGCCGCTCAGACCCCACATACCAGCGGTGCGCCGACAGTAGGGATCCCTTCATCAGCAGCCTCTGGCCTGGTCGCCTCCTCGCGGTTCATGGCGGCAGCTGGTAGGTGTTTTTCATCTAAATAATCCAAACTGCATATTTTGCCGGCAGATTTCTGCATTTTAAGTTAATTTAGGCGTCAATAAACTGTTTAAGAGGAGTGATCATCAGCGCTGTGTCTCTCTCCCTGCGCCTGCTGCTCAAAACGCGCCGCTGGACCTTTTGCTGCGCCTTGACGTTACGTTGCATGTAAACTCGCTGCTTCTGTCGCGCCAGCTGCGGTGTGAACGCAGCATTAGTCATTCGTTGCGTTCGCCTGTCTGCTAAGCTCAAAACAACCGCGCCTGGCTTGACGGAGAAACCAGGAGAACAGCTGTGCATATTTACGACAGTGCACTTTTACTTTCGCCCTCTGGGGGGAGCCTCGCTGGAAAATCAACACCGGTTGCATAGTGTACCTTTAAATCCACAGTGAAAAAAAAGAATTGCACTAAAGATTAATGCTCAGAATACAAAAGATTGTGTTATAAAATATTTGATGTATTATGTTTAGCAGGGAAAATAAAAAGAGTTCTGCCAGATAAAACTGAGGGGTTAAAAAGATGCATTAAAGCAAAACATGTTCATACAATAAGGGACATTTTAAGATTGTTATGGAGACAAACCTTGAAGCTTTCTCTCTCGGTTCTTTACCTGAGAAGAAATCACTTGGGACAAACTCTTTAAATAGCACCTTATAATATAAATGTATTGAATAACCATGAGACACGACAACGGATTGGGATAGGAAATTGTAATCTTACTCAGATCAGAGAAGTTGCTTAGAGCCCAAAAGAAGAAGAAAAGATTGTCCCACTATATTTTTCAAATATAAAAAGAAAATCCAGCCGTAAAATATATAATCTTCATGTTCTCCCTCATTTTCAACCAGTAAACAGTGAAACAAAGCATGAATATATTCAATATAAATAACACAGGGGCCAAACAACTAAGCCAGAAATCTCACAGAGCTGAGACACTACAGTCCTCAGAGGGTTAAAGGAATAGTACACCCAAAACATGATTAGCCTTCATTTTCTACTCACCCCCATGCTGAACAACACTCTGGAGTACTTTTTTGATATCTCAAATGCATCTGGAGATCTGGGAGGCTTCTTGCTGTCTGCTGACATTCAAATAATGGAGGTCTATGGCGCCCGAGACAGAAAGGTCCATAAAAGTCCACAAAAAACGTGTCAATATTCCTCCATACTGCTCGTCCAATGTATTCCAAGTGTCCTGAGTGGGTAGCATCCAGAATTTACTCGAAACGAAGTCATTCAGAATGTTTTTAGAGCATAAACAGTAGTGTATAGGATTTCCTGAAAGCGCGCGCCGGCGAGTTCATGACGCTACGGAAACCGCGGCAGACCAAACCAGATGAAAGTGCGCATTCAGCTCGGCAAAGAACTCATGCTCTTCCTCAACACTGAAGTCCTCAGACATTTTTCTTTCGTTGTTTCTTTCTTTGCACAGGTAAACAGCACATTTCTTCTTCTACGCTTGCATTATCGGCAGAGCAGACGCTGAATGCGCACTTTCATCTGGTTTGGTCTGCCGCGACTTCCGTAGACTCGTGAACACGCTTTTAGGAAATCCTATACACTACTGTTTATGCTCTAAAAACATTCTAAATGACTTTGTTTCGAGTAAATTCTGGATGCTACCCACTCAGGACACTTGGAATACATTGGACGAGCAGTATGGAGGAATATTGACGCGTTTTTTGTGGACTTTTATGTACCTTTCTGTCTCGGTCACCATAGACCTCCATTATTTGAATGTCAGCAGACAGCAAGAAGCCTCCCAGATCTCCAGATGCATTTGAGATATCAAAAAAGTACTCCAGAGTGTTGTTCAGCATGGGGGTGAGTAGAAAATGAAGGCTAATCATGTTTTGGGTGTACTATTCCTTTAACATCAGCTAAACGCTAGCAGATGTTTAGCAGGATATTTACATTAAATAACTGTCTTTGTCCCTCCATCATCATGTAAACAGATGATCCACCATATATATATATATATATATATATATATATATATATATATATATATATATATATATATATATATATATATATATATATATATATATATATATATATATATATATATGCATGCAAACATATTGAAAATCATTTTTGTCTACATAATGATCACTATAAAATAATGTTGTTGATGCTGTATCCTGGACAGCTGAGGTGCATTGGGTAGCATCAAGCAGCCTGGATTAAAATCTGTGTCAATATTAAAACAGTTCAGTTAGATTTTTGTATTCAGATTAAATTACAACCATTAAAAGACATCTTGAAGCCGCTTGAAGCAGCAACATAAAATATACATGTTTTGTCATTACATCTATACAAGAATGAACAATAAGCTCTCAGGACCAGCATAATAATCTTTCCTTTAATAAAGTTACAGTGAAACCTAATAGGAATATATTTTCACAATCCTAAACCTATTTTCTATGCATGTGTACATAGATCAGCGGTGTCAAGTAACAAAGTACAAATACTTCATAACTGTACTTCAGTACACTTTTTAGCTATCTATACTTTACTCCATTACTTATTTTTATTCCTACTTCTGACCTCTACTCATTACATTTTCACACAAGTATCTGTACTTTCTATTCCTTACATTTTTACAACAAACGTTACTTGTTACTTTTGGCTTCGGTTTAATGTTTATAAATATTTATTTCTCGTCATGTGCACCATCCAATGCAGATCATTGGCTCCATCCACACGTAGTGAAAACTAGTGTGATTGGATGAGTCATATAACGCAAACACTCATTGGTTAGCTATTCGTCAAATTTGCCTCAAAGAATTTCTTCGAAATAGTCGTAAAATTGAGCTTTCAGTTCATATAGTGGCATCTTGCTGTTTTTTTTTAAGGTTACTTTATACTTTTATACTTAAAGTATTTTTTGGAGCACATACTTTTTCACTTTTACTTGAGTAAAGAGGTCAAGTTGATACTTCAACTTTTGCCAGAGTGTTTTTAAACTGCAGTATCTATACTTCTACTTAAGCAACAAATCTGTGTACTTTTGACACCACTGACATAGATACAGCTGTGTTTTGTTTTAAATGAGCTATTATTAGTTTGATAGGATCTAAATGTAAAGTTTAAAGTTAATTTATGTTTAACTTTTTCACATTCTAATCATTTTCATACGTAGAAATTTTACAATAAAAATTTCAATGTAAATTATACTCTTCAACGCATTTTATAGCAGTTTTACCTTGCAGACATAGCAGACTTCACCTTGCAAAAATATATTTTTTTTTGGAGGGGGCAAAATCAATACCTTTCATGGGGCCTCAAATTCCTGGTGACACCCCTGACCTGGCTCACATCTCAATGAAGTGGCCCCCTAATCACAGTTAAACAAGCATTTTATACATCTCCAGTCTGCCACATCATCACATCATACATGTTTGCATCAAAATCTTACTTATCTTATCTTATCTTTGTTCTTAGATCAAGGACACCGCTCTCATTCATTCCCAAATCTTTGCCAAATACAGAATGAAGATGACTTTTCATCCTGACAGAGAAACTGTCCTAATTAGATAAACTACTTGGTAAAATATTAGTTCTGACACACAGCAGGCAGGTATTATTAGAGTTTATCAGACTCATACATCTTTGATGATAATAATTCTAACATCCAACCAAAAAATGGACACCATGTAAATGCATACACCGAATGAAATTCAGTTTTTCTGATATGTTGTAAATGACACATTAAAAACATAGATATATGTGGTATGATGTATCAACTGTTGATCTGATGTGGGACAGAAATGGGTCTAAGTAAACGGGAAAGTATATCACGATAAAAGTTTACATGAATGTAATTTAGCCTGAGCTCTTTTACCAAAAATAAATGATCGAAACAGGTCAGCAGCTTAACCCCCCAATGCTCCAGCCTACCTGAGTATTGATGCTTAAAGCACATCCCAGACACATTTATTGCTCTATTTTCTGAGCTTCTCTTGCTTTTCTGTCATCTCAATCTCACAGTTTAACCTTGATCTGGTCACATTTGGTACCATGTGTTTGGTTGAGTTAAAAAACTGCCATGAGACCCTGAATGTAGTACCCAGTATTGAGGCGAGACAGACAGTAGGAAGTTTCAAAATGTTTAATAAAAATAAAAGAGAACTGAATTCAGAATGCAGGCTGCTGTGGATCTGTGGATATGCAGCGGCTGCGGGGGGGAGGCAGGGCGCCACCCATCACTGACACTCTGGAGGGAGAAGCACAGGTAAGTGACCACGATAATCTAACAGATGATGATTATCTGTGTGAGTCATTTACCTGGTTTAGCAGTTCAATTCATCGTGATCGAGCCGATGCACAGCCAAAGAGATGCTGCGCGTAGCCGCCCAAAGTGTCCCCGATGCAGCAGTCACAGTGAGCAGGCAGGAATCTGATCCAGATCAGGGAAAACAGATCAGAACAGGACAGGTCAGAGATCCAGGAGTCCGTAGCCCGATCAGGGGTTCTGATCCAAAAAGGAACCGACAGATCCAGAGTTCCAGGAATTCAAAGGGCGTGAAGGCAGGTTCAGAGTTCTATGAGTCCAGCAGCGAGCTCAGGCAGACATGCTCAGATGGAGACAGGCAGGCTCAGTGATTGAGAGGGACAGAGACGAGACATCGTACCAGGAGAACTGCAGAACTTTAAATTGGCTCCTCCTAGGAGCTAGGATCATGAAAACAGGAACAGAGCGGGCTCAGCGGGTGAGAGCCAGGACACAATCAGGAGATGACAAGACAAACACTAAAACCATCTCAACCCGCCGGCCTCTGAGAATAGGAACATGAACCTAGGAATCCCTAAAACTAAAATTAATGAGCAAAAATACAACAATGATCTGGCCCCAATAGCTGGGCTGAACGGTATATAAAGCAGAAGGAGCAGGTGGATAAGATGAATGATAATTAGAACGCGGGGAGAGAACGGCAGGTGAATGAAGTAAGTAATCAGATCAGATATCAGGGCAGATCATGACAAGAACAGGGTATCCCAAATGAAGAGGTTAGTTTCTGATCAATTCAGCTGATTTATCCTTCATCCTGATCTAAAGCGACATACTTAAACACATATTGTGATCAGAATCAATCTTTTCCAAAAACACGCTTCATTTCTTCATCTTTGGACTCAGCAAACTTAAATACTTGACTTGTTTCACCTTTCATTTCTCTTCCCCTATTTCCCATCTGTTCTGGAACCGGAGGCAGAGTTTGTCTCCACCTCCCAGACCCATTTCCACTGTAATCTAAGACTGTCACACGGCGCGATGTTTGAGAGAAAGCTGCTTATGGCTGATTCCTCACCTGCTGTGTCAAGAGGCTGCTGGTGAAGAAAGGCTCTTGGTTTCCTGGTAATCTCAGGTGCTCCTTCACTCCGTCATGTTTGTTCTCTGAAGGAGTGACTGAGGCCTAATCTTCTAGCCCCTGCTGGAGGCCTAGCAGAGTCCTAATTATTCATCAAGGACAAGACTATAAAGGCTCCACAATGTGAACAAATGTTTGCTGCTAAATCAGTGAGAGCATTTAAATGAAATGTTTTAACGTCTAATGTTGCTGCTGCGCTCTGTCATTCAGTGCTCCTGCAATCAGCAGTACATTGTGTGCAAAGGTGAGTATTGAAGGGGCTTTTTAGGGTTTTATGGAAACAACATGGGCTCTATTGACTGAATAAACAGATTATATGAGTCGCACACGCAGTCGTGCATAATTAAACGGGGGCAGTTTAGAGCGACTGGCAGCTATTACTAATGGATGGTTCCCACCGGGGCTAAATGTGATCATAACGGTGTTAAGGCTCCGAACAATAACAACAAACAAACAAACAAACAGGCTTTTAGCAGCTGAATTTCTGCAGGAAGGAAAACCTGATTTCCAACCTTTGAGGGCAGCAGATATGAAACATCGTCCTTCAGAAATTTTGTTCAGTTTATTTCTATAGCGCCAATTCACAACACATTATCTCAAGGCATTTTACAGTTCAACCAGATCATTCAGTCACATTGATTCAGTTTTCTATATAAGGAAAACCAGTTGATTGCATCGACTCATTGACTTGAAGGTAATCCCTCACACTAAGCATGCTTGTAGCAACAGTGGAGAGGAAAAACTCTCTTTGAACAGGAAGAAACCTCCAGCAGAGCAGGCTCAGTTCGAGCGGCTACCTACCGAGGTTGACTGGGGTTCAAGGAAACAGAAGCAGACATAGAAAAAGAAGCATAGATACAAAAGGCAACTGTAAAAGGCAGCTCCATCCAGGAAACACACAGCCAGGCAGACGAGCTCCGAGCCAGCTCCCATGTCTGAGGATGAAGAGAGCACATCCAGTTAGTCACAGTCAGAGAAACAGGACTACACTGAAAAACAGACCGATCTCCAACATCTATAAACAAAGGTGTTGATGGCAGCAGCACAGCTGATATTTCTCTCCAGGATGGAGTCACAGCCAAACAGGAACAGACCAGATGAAGCTATTATGAGGAAAACGACAAAGGGCCAGAGATTCAATCTCACCATCAGCGAGCTGCTTCAGTTTTATGGTGATATAACCACAAACCTCATTCAGTTTAATTGAAAAATACCGTTTTAATTTGGATTAGAAAATACATATTGCTGCAACTTTTATCAGTCTCTTCTAACAGTAGTAGATCTGTCTTACAGCTGAAGACACTATTTCTGTACAAAATACAGCAGATTAGATTCGTTGGATCTAATCTGGATTTAATCTGTTAGTCTGTCATGAAATAGAACCATGAATTGGATGGAAAAATAAATCACAAATTTGAACAAAGAACCTGCAATCAACAACAATTGGAATACATAGGGTAAAAATGGAAAAAGAAAAAAAGAGTTATTCCACCTTTCTGATTCCTGATCCTCCACGGACGGGTTGGTCGTTGGATCGCCAACTTGAAGAGGGAGGATTTGCCATCGAACTTCTGGCCAGAGAAAAAACCCGTAATATGTAGCCAACATTTGGAAGAAGAATGTTTTCAAGATGACTTGGATAATAGCGCGTTGTGACAAACACCAGATACAGCACTGGGACTTGATCAACAGCCGATACCGCACCGTGACGTCACTAACCAGTAGGTGGCAGTAGTGTTCTTTGACAGACATGGATGCCTCCAGTACAGCACATTCACATGAAAATTACTCTGAATTAAAAACACTGATCATTTATTGAACAGGATGGAATAATTTCACATTTAAATACTTTTAAAAGTTTGAATTCTGAATATGAGCGGACTTCTCATTTTAAGCATTCATTATGAAAACTAGGAATATGTTGCTCTTCTTTTTGTACATTTCAGGATCTAAATAACCAACACAAAATCTTTTCATTTGAAAAGTCCAAATGTTTAGCTTTTAATGTGACTCATATAGTGATGGTAGGAGGCTCTGTTTTTAAAACAACTCAGCCTTTTTTTAGATGGAAATCCCTCCTTAGACATTTTCTTCCCCTGGATGTCAAAGAACAAACCATCAGACGAGTAAAAAAAAAAAAAAAAACAGGCCCCCGACAGGAGATGCTTGTTTCCATGGCGACGTGGAGCATGTGCTCCTGTGTATGATGACCTCACGGATGCATACCGCTGCTCAGAGCTGCCTCCTCCTCCTCTGCATTGGATGCAGCGCGTCTGCCTCCACGCAAAACGTGCTGCAGTCACATGTTTGTGTTGGGACACCTGCTCCTGTTAACAACATGGGGTTTAATTACATTAAACTGAATTATGATCTGAAGCTTCTTCACTTCTCAGGAAAACTTTGATTATAAATAAACTGCAATGAAACACACTGATTCGCCAGGAACGTTCCACTGTCTTGGATTCTCATTTTCCAACCAGAGGATTTATTTATGATTAAAACAAAGCAAAAAAGAGGATTTTAGCGGAATATTAAGGAGCATTATGGGCCTCTCTCTTATTTATCTGTGGAGGCCATATTTTACAGGCCAGCATTCATCCCTTATGAAACTCACCTGACGGCTGGAGCTGCAACAAATCTGTCAGAGTGAAACACGGTGGTGGTGGTATCATGCTGTGTCGGTAGGAAATCATAGTTGTGACCTATGTAAGGCTAGGCATACAGTATACGATATTTTCAAACGATGAAACCACAGGGTCATTCATGCTTTTAATACTTATTTTCTGGTGTGGAATGATTGAAAATACTTGATCAAATGTTACTCAAACAGAAAAAAGTAAACAAAAACAGTTACTGTATGAACTAGGGCGGCCACTAACGATTATTCTGCAAATGGATTAATCTGTCAAATATTTTTGCCGATTAATCGATTAATAATTGGATAGCAAAATGTTCCGTATAGAAGATTTTTTTAAAAAGGTGAAACTAAAACGTTTCCACTTGAGGAGAGCAGATAAAGTTTTTTTTTTATCTTAAATGCAAAATATTTACATGTTTTTTTACAATCTTGGTATAACTCCTGCTCTAAGTGGGTCGCTCTGTCGGCTAAAGGCATGTTTTACAGTCTCTATACTCCAGTTAACGATTAATTGATTAATAAATGAGTTCATTATTTCAATAATCAATTTATCTGATTAATTATTTCAGCCCTAGTATGAACCAGTTACAGAAACCGAGAGTTTCTATTCCCGTAAATAATTTCCATCATTTTAGACGAAGGCCAATATTTACCCGCATGTTTGGCTTTTTTCAGACTGATTTCTGATGTTCGTATTCGTTGAGACACAAATCCAGACTTGAATACATGAAACAGGTTTATATCATCCCCTGGAACATCCTTTAATAAACTCAACAGTTTGGAACATTTGATAACATCATAAAAACATCTCATGCGTGAAAATAACCTGAAATAAGCCAGATTATTTCTCCTAAGAAAGGTCCAATATCTGTGGTCGGCTATAGAAGCAGCCTGCTGTGGAGGCCGTTAATAGAAGGCGGACATTATCCCATCGTTTATCGTTTTCATAATAACCTTGTTACATGCAAAGAATTTTTATTTATCACTCACTGCAGTGGGATTTTCCTGGATTAAAAAAGTGGGATTTTCGTCAATATACGGCACTGTAGATTGTCGTGGAACTTCAGGTTAGCGGCAGTTTACGGCAATTTGCAGGCTTCGCCGAAAACTCCCATAAATGGTCAGAAATTGACGTGGACTTTCTTAGGCAGTGTTCCCCCCATGCCTCCCCCCCATGGAATTCTAGGGGAGGCTTTAACATGTAAATGAACATGCTGTGAGCTATACAAATGCAAACCAGGGTTGCAGGGGGGGGGTTTACTCCAAGTGACATTTTTCTAAAAGGTAAGAAAATCTCTGATACAAAGAGATCAGGCTTAGTATAGCCTCTTACATTTTAGCTTGAATTGATTTATTTAATTAAAGTATAGAGACCAAAACAGATCTTTAGCTGACAGAGCAATACATTTAGAGCAGTAATTATTTGTAAAAAAAATTTGCATTTAAGATAAAAAATAAAGTGTTGTCTGTCAATATGCTCAATTCACAATTACTTAAGTGGAAAAGTTTCAAGAAATGATTCTGAGATGATTCACTTTATAACATGGCGCATTATCCTGTTGGAAGTAGCCATCAGAAGATTGGTACACTGTGGTCATAAGGACATAGGTCAGCATGCTAAATTGGTATTAAGTGGCCCAAAGTGTGGCAATAAATATCCCCCAAATAGATGGTAGAAATAGATCAGGCTCAGTATAGCCTAATTATAGACTCTTACATTTTAGCTTGAATTGATTTATTTAATTAAAGTACGCTAGATTACTGTGTATGCAAATGTTATGTAAAAAAAATACACAAAATAATTTATTTCAAAAATTAGTTTTAATCAGAATAAGTTGGCTGTAATGGCGGTTGGCAAACAATTTTTTTTTTTTTAGATTTCCACTTTTTTTTTTATTGAATATATAAGAAAACAATAACAATCTCAAATAACAAGTCAATAACAAATATTTCAATACAAGAAGAAATATCACAACTCTTGCTTTTGAAAAATACTATTAAATGCACAGGCTGGAAAAAAGTATAAAATAAAATAAAATAAAATAAATAAAAATAAATAAAATAATAATAGTAGTTAAAGTAAATTAATCAGTGGGGACTACCAACTGAAATTCTTCAATTAACTCAAACAATTTAATTGCATTTAAATTCTGCATCTTTCTCAGACATCTTTTGAAAAGGGAAAGTTCATTTTTGAGAGCAGAGATTGAGAGGGAGCATTTTGCATAGCGACATTTATGGATATAATACTTTGTTACAATTATTAGAATATTGATTAAAAATTCCAATTTTTTTTTCTTTAATGGATAAACCGAATTGAATGTTTTGCCAGGAAATAAAATCTAAATTTATTGTTTTAGAAGACAGAAAGGTTCGAAGTTGATCCCATAAGTTTAATACTTCTTTACATTCATAAAAAAGATGTTTAGTTGTTTCCAATTGAGTTGTACAAAAGCCACAATTCTCAACATTAAACTTAAATCTCTCTCTTAAAAACTCATTTGAAGGATATATGTTATTTATTATTTTAAATTGTAATTCTTTATATTTAGGAGGAATTGGGAATTTCAAATAATTTGTCCTAATTTTGACTATCATAGATTTCTTAAAATTTTGTAAGAGAGCTGTGCTTTTTGTTCTTCCTGGGTACATATTATTTATAGAATATTGATTCAAAAACTTGTTGTTGCATTTATTATCTCTAATGTCCACCTGCTCAAATTCAATCTTATGGAGTCTAGGAATAAAGGAATTAGGTAAACTGTTTTTAATAGAATGAATGAGGACATCAGGGATACTACGTAAAACTTTCTTATAAATT
Source organism: Cyprinodon tularosa (assembly GCF_016077235.1). Lineage (NCBI taxonomy): Eukaryota > Metazoa > Chordata > Actinopteri > Cyprinodontiformes > Cyprinodontidae > Cyprinodon > Cyprinodon tularosa. The sequence goes on along the minus strand of NW_024039145.1, from coordinate 702,785 downwards.
CTTAGTGAACAATCGTTTCTAAACTTCCTGTTAAAATCCTCCAAACTTAGAAAATCACCATTACCATTTGGCAAACAATTTATAGGTGCATTACCATAGATATCCATAATAATTTATTATGGATATCTGTGTGCATTACCGCCACCTTCCAGAATGGAGCGACGCGAGCTCTTCTCGCGAGTCCTTCCGTATAACAATGACGTCGTATGTGATTGGAGGAGCCTGATGAGCCTTCGGCCCCATCGTCCAATTACGTGTGAGCTTTTGTGCATTACGACTACTCGCGAGACCAGCATATAAGCAGACATGTTTGTGTTACATACTCAGAAGAACTTCATTTCCAGTTACGGTGTTTGTATTTTGTTGTTACGTGAACAATGGCTGCACGACGTCTCGCGTTCAACTCGCCTCCAACTGCTCTTAGTCCACAACTTTCGGCCAGCCCGCAGACTGACGAGAAGAAACTGCTGATTGCTAACAGCGGACTGTCTCGTCAGCTTGCCCAACGACTGCCGACATGAATGAGCGGCTCACTCAGCTGGAGAATTCGATGCACTCCAGGTTGCCGTCCATAGAGGACAAGATGGCGGCTCTGCAGTCGAGCAACTTTGCGGGATATACGAACTCGAGGAAGAGAAGACGGGTGCACAACGCCACGCTAGCGGTAAATATATGTTCGATTACTGGTAGCTATGCTAAAAGCAGCCTAGCTTAGCTAGGCAAGCTAAAGACAACCTAGCCTAGCTAGGTAAGCTAAAAGCAGCCTAGCCTAAAGCTTTATTAAAGTGTATTTTTTGTGATTCACAGGAAGCAGTACGCCGTCTTCACAACTCGGAGACTAATTGCAGGCGCTATGAACCGGAGCAGGGGTAAGATTTAAAGAATATGCTTTCATTCTGCGGTAAAAGGACATGGATACGGATAAATACCGACCATAGCTGTACTTTTTTTTTTTTTCACAGACTACCGTCGCCTCACAATGAGGCGGTGACCTCCTATTTGCTCGGAGCCATCTCGGCAAGTCCAGATTTGCACGATGTTGTTAAAGACGACATTGTGTGTAAGTGACTTGTTTTAATGTTTTCTCCTTCCTTGTCACTGTGACTTGCGTTTGATTTTTTTTTTATTCATACCACTCTCATTTGTTTTCCAGCTGCCTGTAAGACGTTTTATGAGACGGTACGCAGGAGCTTCAGGTACACGCAGCTAGCCAACACGCTGCGTGCGGAGGCTGCCAGGCAATCTGCTCGGAGTCGGGCCAGAAGAAAGAGGGTAAGACTTTATTTGGTGACTATTTTTCAGATGCATTGATAGAGGTGTTGTGTCCATATGCAGTGCGCTGATTCATTTATATATTTTTTTTCAGCTGCTGAAAGCGAGGCAGAGTGTGCTAGCAGATGAGGAAGTGGAACTCTGGAAGTCCGCCACCGTCGACCTCATGTCCGACGAAGAAGATGGCTTCGTCGGCGGTGTCTCTGTACGGTCGCCGCCATTTCGTAGGCCGGATCTCACTGAACTCTGTGTTAAGCTGCAGTCCCGGTTAGAAGCGATGCCTTAGTACAGGGCCACGCACAGTAGGCGTCTGCACATCGGACCTGCCTCGGAGGGAATGCTGCCAGTTACCTCCAACCCCGAGGAAGCAAACGGACCGTTCACAGAGTTGTAATTTTTAGAAACGCATGTGTTTGGATACGCGTTGTATATAGTTGTGTGTGTGTGTGTGTTTCAATAAAGCTCTTTCTTTGCATAAACAGCTTCCTGGCAAATGTTCATTTCCTGTATAAATTCATTCATGTCCTTGATGGTAGCATAATAATTGTGTAGTAGTGTAGGATAACATAAATACACACCATATGAATGAATAAATATATGAATGAATAAATATATATATATGAATAAATATATGTACATTTATATGTAAATATATATATATGCCAACCAATCACGAGCGACTTTACTTCTTTAACAAGAAGTGGTTCCGTCCAATACTCAGTAAGAAAATTAAAGCCTGGCGTGGCCACGTGTGGTTTTGCTGCCAATCACGAGCGATTTCACTTGTTTGAGAATAGTGGTTTGAGCCAATACTGAGAAGGTTATTCAAGCCAGACCTGGCCAGCCGCGCGGGTTTGCTGCATTCATATGCTAATTAGGGCCATTAGTACAGCTGATTGCTCTCCACATATGTCATGGTCCGTTTCCGACAATTTGTGGCACGACAAACGCGGACAAGCACGGGTTGCAAATTGTCGGAAACTGACGAAAATCAGGCAGATCTGCGGGAGTTCACGGGGGTTTACAGGGACGAAAATCTCACTTTTCATGCAGTGTATTGTCACAACAATAAAGATGAGTGATGTTTAAAAATATCCCCTACCATTAAAAATAAACAAATTGAAAAACAATCTATCCTGGTGTTCTGTCAGATGAACATACCAGTCAGACCAGCATACCCAGAGTCAATAACTGTTCATCCCTTTAGTTTTGTACGAAATATAAACTTTAAACCACCTCAAAAGGCATGTAGCCCTTTAATGAAGTGCAAAAAAAACCTATTTAATGACTTACTTTTTGGTGTTTTTTGAAGCGTATGGCGAGCTGACCTTAAATTGTTTTTTCTGTACATGACTAAAGGGATACACATCGATTGAGGTAGTTTAAAGTCTATTTTTTATACAAAACTAAAGGGATAAACGCAAATCTGACATCTTTTGCCTGCATATTGACTATAGGTATGCTGGTCTGATGGGGTATGCTCATCTGACAGAACACTGGTTCTGAAGTCCTTCCACTGGCTCCTTGTAGCTCAGAGAATAGACTTTAGAATCCCTCTGTTAGTCTAGAAATCACTTAATAGATCAGCACCACATGACAGATGTGTTGTCAGTAGATCAGCCTCCCAGACCAATCAGGTTTTCTAGTTTCAGCCTCCTTTATTCACCCAGAACTAGAAACAAACATGGAGAAGCAGCATCTATGCTCCACAGATCTGGAATAAACTCTTAAAAGACTGGAACAGAGCTGAAAGCCTGAGTTCTTTGAAGTCACAGTTAAAAACCCGTTAGTTTAGAGCTGCCTTTGACTGCTGGAGTTAAACTGTTAACTGAGTCATTAGTTTAAGGTTGTGATCCAGTTTGTTTATTTTCTTTACTACATTCTTTCATTGTTTCCAAAAAAGTTTTTCCAATTTAAAAACATTTTCTTTATTTAAAAAGCTGCAGAAAATGGGAAGTGAAACGTCTTAAAACTTGGAAACAAAGTCCAGTGGATTGGTTTTTTTTATTTTACTTATTTTTTTAAATTTTTTTAGAATGACTATAACCTGGATGACGGAGAATCTTCACCAGCATGTTTTATTGTTCTTCTATTTTATTATCCAATTCATTTAAAGCACTTTGAATTGTCCTGGTACTGAATTAAACTATACAAATAAAACTGCCTCTTTTTACTCTTCCACCATTTGTTTTATAAAAAAGAAAATGAAATACAGTCACATTGACAAAAATCCCATCCTTTAGGTAAATGAAGAGCTGATTTTGTAAAGCAGTATTTTGATCTTAAGGGCTGAAAGTGTTGCCTCATTCAGTCACAGCTAAACATTTGCAGAAAAGACCAAAACAAAAAAAAGTAATATTTTTATGACCACTTTTATTGTAATTGCAATAAGTTTTCCTAAGCTTCAAATTCAACTGTGAAATACTAAAAACTCAAAACTGAAGCTGGACAGAAAGCAGAACAAAATGGTTTTCTTCAATCAGAGACAAATTTCTGCTGCTAGGTTAAGCTAGCAGAGAAGCTCAAAAACAGCAGAAAAGGATAACATTTAAAAAACTATTTCATAATAAAATGTTTCATGTTTAGATCATTTTTGTTTTGTTGGCCTCTGACGCCTCCCGGTGTTTAAAAAAAAGAATTACACTCCTTTTCATTCTATTAGTTGTGAGGTTTCATTTCACTGCCACCAGGGGGAGACAAATCCCTCCTTAAATGGACCTAAAACCTCCATCTGAACTGATGGGGCAGATGTGATGTTTTTTGTTTTTTTCTTCCATGGAATCAGATCCAGTTTTATAAAAATAAACAAACTTTTGTTTGCTAGGGAATAATCGATGGTAAAACATGGCGGTGGACAGAAATAACGGCTCAGGTGAGGTTAAAAGAAGCGGTTTAATCGATGTAGGAAAATCAGAACCTCAATGAGGACCTCTGTGTTAGCAGGTTTTTAACAAACATCCCACACAGGAATTCATTTAATAACTTAATGTATAAATGATGATTGGAATCATATCAGGACCAACGGTTAGCAGCTCAGCCATTCAGTCCTCGTTGACTGACGTCTTCCTCTGGGACAGCACCAGCTCCTTCACCTGGGGGGTCAGGGCCTGCAGCTGCATGCGGACGTTCCTGAACTCCTCATCCTGCTCCAAGGCCTCATCGCCTTCCGCTTCTTCCTGCTTCCTGCCCTGACTCTGACTCACCAGCTGCTTCACCACCAGGCTCTGGTAGGCCGACAGCAGCTGCTGCTGTTCCTGGAGAGACAGACACAGCAGATGGAACCACAGCAGCTGCTATGCTGGAAACCAGTGGTGAAGTTACTGGTTCTCAGGCGTACCGTGGGGATGCGGCCTGTGAGCGTGCCGATGATCTGAGGGACGCAGCGGCCCGGAGCGTGCAGCATGCAGTGGGTGCTGGCCTGGAACAGCAGCACGCTGGTCAGGTGGAGAACCAGAGCGGGGTCCTCCGCATCCTTCAGCTGCTCTGTGAGAGCCTGGCGGTGCAGGAACTGAGCCTGCCTGTAATGGCAACACATTCACACCCTTTGATTTCTAATAGAGCTCTAGTTACCAGAGTCATGCTACCTTCAGACCGCAGGCGCTTTCAGCAGCAGGTTTACAGGCAAAGTCAATGGTTGACGTGCATCAAGGCACGATGGAAAAAAATGTACGCCTAAATTAACAGAAAATGTAGAAACCTGCCGGCAAAATGTGTTCACTTTTATTATTCTGGCACCTGCAGTTTGGATTATGTACGTGAAAAACGCCCTCCAATCACTAGAAACAGTAACTTTTTTGCTGGTTCCAGCGCATGCGGTCTGAGCGTAACATCAGAGCGATGAAGCAGCGTGACATCACCTTTCCCTTTTCTTGTCTCCTTTCTTTAGCATGAACCCACAGACCTCTGCGCAGGTTTCCAGGTTAGTCAGAAAGTCTTCGATAGTCTGTAAGAAAAAACAAAGAGACGTTGTCCCTGCGCTTAACAGAGAGGCTGTTGACCATCTGGACTACTGGAAATATCTGAAACTATGAAGGAAAGTTTTCAGAGGTTCTCCTAAAGCCGTCAGTGATGGAAAGGAGGGAGCCGCCTGCCTGAGTCCACAACTTTCCATCAGTCAACTAAACAACCAGCTACAGAACTCTGCTGGAGTACCTCTCATTTCAGACCATATTCTTTAAAAAACAATCATCTTTTATATGTGATTCTGAGCTTCTAATCTGGACATATTTTGTGATTTTAATTGATTCAACTTGCTTTTAAAGGAACACTCCGCTCATATTCAGAACTCAAACTTCTGAAAGTACTTTAAATATGAAATTATTCCATCCTGTTCAATAAATGATCAGTGTTTTTAATTCAGAGTAATTTTCATGTGAATGTGCTTTACTGGAGGCATCCATGTTTGTCAAAGAACACTACTGCCGCCTACTGGTTTGTGACGTCACGGTGCGGTATCGGCTGTTGATCAAGTCCCAGTGGATCAGGAATCAGAAAGGTGAATTTTTTTTCTCTTTTTTCCCCCTTTTACCCGATGTATTCCAGCATCCAGCTGCCATGCACGTGGGCATTTCAGTTTCACTATAGCTCTGGTGAATTTTAATGGTGAAGTCCTCTGGAAATCTTCAATAGTTGTTGTTGATTATTTATATTTATATATATATATATATATGTGTTTTAGGAAAGGAAAATCTAGAAGCCTGTCGGTAGAAGAAAGCTGTGTCTTACAGATCACCTCAAATACCACAGTGTGAATCGTTTGGGTTTTTTTCAGTGAGAACCATCCATTCTGGTCAGAGGAGACCTAAGAGAGCCACAGAGCTAAGCTAAGTACTCAATAAGGTGGTGGTAAGCTAGAATATGACATCAAGCTTCAGAAATGCATCTATAGGCTTCTGTTGGGCGACAAATCATCAGAATCAAATGGTGAAATACGATATCAAATGCGATAAGCTAACAACTAAGCTAACAAAAACCTGCAGTTTCTAAACGAATGGAAAAGACAGAGTCTTATGTGATTAAACAGAGTATATTCCTGGTATTAATATCTGACCCATGATGGAGGAGAAACAACATGAGATTGCTGATCTAAACCCTATGCTGTCATGGTTGCTATGGAAGCAAAGTTACAGGGACGGCCGATGCTGGCTAAACCGTCTCCATTGATAGCCGATCACCTCAGGCCTCTTTGTTTTTGAAGATGGAGCCCCGTGGAGGAGCTGCAATGCTCGGGTGGAGCTAACTGTTTGTCACAATGTAGCCAAAATGCTAAGCTAACGACGATTCACTGATGTTTACGTCCCTAAACAGTAAAACCTAAAGGAGTTTGCAGATGAGGAGCATTTGCTCATGATTTCTCCCCTCCAGTCCAGACAGCGGAGCAAATCTGGAAAGGTTTAAACTCCCACTTACTTTGCCGTTCAGACTGTTGTGCAGCTTCATCAAAGGTCCTCTGGTGTCCTCTGACAGTTTGCCCAGAATCTTCACTCTGACCTGAAAGCGACAGGAAGCTTGAGAACGAGCCGTGGCCACGAACAACCTGCTAGCGTTAGCTTGCCCACCTCATTGGTGATGGTGCTGGGATTGTCCACCGACATCATCAGGTCAGCGGCCAGGAAGTTCACCAGGATGTTGGTGACATCGGTGCACACGGTCCTCAGCAGGTGCTTGGTGATCTGGACCTGGGTTTCATCTGGCGTTAGAAAAAGAACCACGATCAGCTTTCACCAAATAAAATGATCCGGTTCTCAGAATCCAGTTTGAAACACGTCAGATAATGAGTGGATAGAAAACTAGATACGGCCGAGGCGGTGAGGAAGGGGGGGCAGGTTTGTGCGTCAACGGAGGGACATGAGGGCCAAAAAGAGCGGGGATCCAGGTGGAAAAAAGGGTCCCAGCGTTCTCGCTCATCTCGCTCTTCTAGCTGGTCCATCTTCAGTTTTCCACAATGGCGGTCATATAAACAAAACAAGCCGGTAAGGAACCAAACAGGAAATACGCATAGTGTAGAGCGGATGGAGATTTGACCAATCAGAGGCCTCCTGTCTGTGGTCACCTACTATTTGGGAGAGGTGCAGCAGAGTGTCTGCGGAAGGGGCGGGGCATATCTGCGTTAACTGCGACACACGCAGATGACCTGGTTTCTGAGCATAAATCAGCTTTTAGAACGCAGCACTTTCCTTCAAAAAACTGACAATGATTGTTTTCTACTTTCAGCTACTTTAGATCGCCAATGAAATGTAAAATAATAGCAAATATAGGGAATAATATGTTGAGATTCCAAAAGGGGTTTGATTCTTAAGGAACGGTTGCAATACAGTTTGTCTGAGTAGGGTTGCAATATGTTGATGTCATAAGAAGGGGCGGGGCCCCGAGCAGATCTGGTAGCTACACCAGTCACTTCTTGGGGTTTTTTTTTCCTACTGTTGGTGGCGTCTAAAAGTAGATGTTAGTGTTTTTCAGCTATGTGGTACAAACTGCAGGCGCTAGATCAGGGGGGCCCAACCAGTCGATCGCGATCTACCAGTCGATAGTGGGCGGAGTTTTAGCGAGAAGTTTTACAATGTAGACCTATTTATGGCTATCAAAAAAAAAAAGTTTTAAAAAACAGTAATCAAATCGTTTATCACGAGAGGCCAATGTTTATTTTCATAATAATAAAATGAAAAATAAAAAGTATGCAGGGAACCTTTTTTATGCATGCTGATTGCTGGGCATGGTTTGCCACGGTTGCTAGGTTACCAGGGACTCTAAAGCGCGAAGAGGAATCTGAAGAGATAATGACATCTATCACAATTGATGGGGCTCCATCTATGGTTGGGCGCACTGCCGGATTCGTTGCTCTGTTCAAGCTGTCTGAAACTTTCCCAGATTTTTGGATCAACCACTTCATCATTCAGCAACAACAGCAGTGCGGCAATATTTTAAATATGAAGCATGTCATGGACGTTGCGATGAAGATCGTTTGCTCTGTTCGGGTCAGGAGTTTACAGAGGCGTTTATTCTGTGCATAGCTTGAGGAGGCAGGTGGAGACCACACTGATCTGCTGCTGCACACCGACGTCAGGCGGCTGAGCCTTGGCAGAATCTTCTAAAGATTGTTGGAACTTTTGCCCGAAATTAAAGAGTTTCTGAAACAGTCAACAACATATTCTGCTGTATGTTACATCTTCACATCCACATAGTTTGTACTTAGTATTTTCCTATTTTTATCTGTTTTCCTGTTGAATTTTAATCCATCTGCCAGTTTCTCTGCCAATGCCAATGCTCGGTGAAGTTTATAGTGGATGGACTTCCCTTCTCCTTCTTCCTGCTTTGAAATGATCTTTAAAGTGTAAAACAAAATAAAGTGCAGCCTTGAAAAGTAGTAAAAAAAAAAAAAAAAATCTATATATATATATATAAACATATGACTGTAAATTTACAGTTCTAACCTTTGTTTTCATCTCTACTGGACTGTGTGTGTCTGTATCAATTGGTTTATTTAGTTTTTTGACTGCACAGCCTTTGTCTGGAGATCTTTACAGCTCTTTTCTGTAGTTTTGGTGAATCTGATGCAGGGTTCCTACAGCTTAAGGCAAGTTAGAACTTTTAAGACTTTTTAATGCCACTTGAAATAAGAATTTAAGACCAAATTTGCAAGAAACACAAGAAAAACCTGCTTGCAACAACTTAACCCAAAGGTTTGTTTTAACATAAACCACTGCACTAATGTTTCAAATTTTGAAAAGCTTCCCATACAGGAAGAAAGCTAAAAACACACAAATGACAGATATATTTTAACAATTATTTAACTGAATTCACAAACTTTGTTTTAGCAGGGAACAAAACAAATCAGCTTTAAAGCCACAACATAACCAGTGCTAAGTCTTTTTGCAGCTATTTTTCTTTGTTTCGTTTTCTTAGTATGTTTGATTTGGTGATAAGTTGCAGAGACAAGGGTGGAACTAAACTGAGAAATACCGGCTGTTTCTCTGTAACTTCATTTTGACGCTTTGTGTTTCGTGCTTCGCATGTGCGACTCCACTGCCTTAATTCCCATCGTTCCCAGCTTGATTCGCTTCTCGCACAAAATCCACTGAGCCTCATGTATGTTCCCTGGTTTTAGCCATGGAGAAAACTCTTGGCTGGAGACAATTTTGGTTACATTTACACTTGATCATATTTTACAGACAAAAAGTTTATGGCGCATCTCCCAAATGTTCCGGCCGCAACAACGCTTTTATTGGTTCTGCTATCGGGACGGAACCAATAATGGCGAGCCGTTATTTTTTTTTTTAAATAAAAAAAAAAAAAAAAAGGTCAATTTTAATGTTTTATTTAGATTACAAAAATAAATCGTAATAAAAATAATCCTATTTATGATGTTTTAAAAATTAAGACCTACGAAAGACTGATTTAAGACATTTTAATACCAATTAAGGCCTTAGTTTTATTTTGAAGAATTCAATGCCTTTTAAGACTTTTTAAGGACCCGCGGGAACCCTGTGATGAGTGAGAGAGAGTGACAGAGAGATATGGTGTGAAGTTCTAATGAGATTGTTAAGTTCTGTTTTTACAATAATTTCCTGGTTTGTTGGACCTACTGTTTATTCTCCACCTATGCAAATAAAAAACAAATACTGCCATCCGTTGTGTTTGGATGGGTAGATCTCGGCATGCCATCAACTTCAAAAGTAGATCTTGGTGTAAAAAAGGTTGGGCACCCCTGAGCTAGGATAATTAAATCAAACATATTCTGCTGGCAGGTTTCTATGTTTTAAGTTAATTTAGGCGTTAAACTGTTTCAGAGGAGTGATCATAGCGCTCTGCATCAGCAGAGCATCTACTGATTCGGCTTCTGGATAGACGAGTCTGAGTAACGCCATCTCACCGCGGAGCTGAGCCCCACCTGGTTTATAGACGTACAGTGTGAGCAGGTAGATCTCATCAGAGCATCGGGTGTTTTTCAGTGTGAGAACAAACATTGTGAGCTGGGAACTTTTAAACCCTGAGGTTTCAAAGTTCGTATGCCTAGCTTAAGATAATCCATCAATGGAAAAGAATATGATAATTTTACTTATTCCAGTAGGGCATTCCCTCGTTTAAATCATTTAAGATCTGTGGTTTTATGTGCATCATGTAGTTAGAAGGAGTTGATGGTACAGGATACCTGAGAAGAGCTTGGTGCCTTTTTCAAACAGCCGGATGTTGTTGTACAGGTTGGTGATCTCCTCCTGAAGGTCCTTCATGCTTTTCTTCTTGCCGGCGCCTGAAGGCGAGCTGCTGGAGGACTGGAAGACGGAGCGCAGCACCTCCTGGTACGCTTTGGTCAGAGGCCTGCAGGCACAGGAGCAGCACTGACTGCTGGTGAACTGTTCAGGCAGGATAAACTCAGTGCAGACATGAGTGGTGTTACCTCACTAACTGCTCTGCCAGCTCAGAGAGGATTTCTTCAGGGCAGTCCGTCACTCTCTCCTCTATAACAGCAGCTATCTCCTCCTGCGCCATAAAGGGAGCCTCGCTCTGTTTGCTGCGATCTTGGCAAAGGTAAAACACAAGCTAATGAGCCTCGCTGGGATATTTCTGTTGCGTTTGTCATCCATAAAAAGCAAAAGAAGCTTAACAACCCGGGGGAAACGTTCCAGCCAATAAAGCTGGCTTTAAAATGCAAACAGAGACACAGAGGAAGCAGCTCTGCTTTACTTTGCTGTGACGCTCCGCTCTCCTCGTCGCTGTCCTCGTCTCTCCTCGTCTTCTTCTTGGTTTTCCGAATGCGGATCTCCCTGGCGTTGCCCCCTCCCCCGGCTTTGATGCTGCCGCTGCCCTCTGGGAGACAGAGGCACACGGGTTAGAGCCGCTCTGACGGCAGGAAGCAGACGCCTGCAAACGCACCTGCAGCCTTCTTCCTGCGCTCCGCCTCCCTCTTCTCCTTCTTGGACGGAGCGGAGCTCTCAGTCATGACGGACGCCTGCTTCAGGTCCTCCTCGGTTATCAGGAACACCGGATTGCTCTTCACCTCCTGAGGAACAGAGATAGGGCCCCATAAAATACATTTTAGTTTTTCCCAAATTCCATTAAAATTTTTGAAAATTCTGTTTTTTCCGTTTTATGTTTTTATTTTTTCGCTTCCAATCAATGGAATGTTGACAAAACTTGCAAAACAATAGTCGCCCTGACACGTAAAAGTCAGGAGGGAACTGCTGGGCTCTGTACTCATGGCGTAGCGTCGTGTTTCTCAACTTTTTCGCTGAAAGCGGAGCTGTGGAGAGGCGCTTCGCCATTTTTTCGATGTTTTGTGAGCGGAAATGACGGAGCGGGAGGGGTTGTGTCACCCAGATTTGCGTCCCCCGGCGTGCATTTCCCCCCCAACGTACGTTCTTCTCCCACACAAAAACAGAATTTCATTTCATATGTAGAAATTCTGCGTTTACACTAGATTCCACGTTAATTTGCCAATTCCGTGATTCCGTGATGGCAGAAATTATAGGGCCCTACAGAGAACCAGAACCCTCTGAAGGAGTGAGGAAACGGAGCGGGTGGAGGGGAAGCTGTACCTTCTGCGCCTTCTTCTGCATGGCGTCCTCAAACAACGCCTGGCAGTTAGTGATGAACTTCTCGCTGACCACCACGGTGCCGCCCAGCACTCTGGCTTGGGACTGGACATTGGCGTTCCTCATGGCCTGGTTGATGAGCATCCCGACGTCCTCCGTGGACAGACAGCTGGGCAGGAGCGACTGGAAGGAGAGGAAACAAACAGATCAGGTAAATAGACATTGGGTTAGCTGTAAGCATGACGCAGCCACCGCCGTGCTGGGCGCTCGTAGAACATCATAAAGCTGATGAATACATTTAGAGCTCTGGTGTTCACAGCACTGAAGCTGCACATAAAGAATAATAAATGTAAAATCTAATAAAGTAGGAATGTGTTCAGGCTGAGTCACACCTTTAATCTCTTTTTTCCACGTCACCCTGACTCCGTACGGGGAGCAGTGTTGGTTTAGTCAACGATGAAGAAATCGTTTCGTTGATGCTCGTTTTTTTCATGACGATAACGAAAACTGACGAGCTAAACATGGATCTTTGATGACGAGTTTTAGTAAACGCGGTGAGACTAAATGACAAATAGCGGGTCGTTGGTCAGATGTATAAACTGCATCATTGTGCTGTAACCTGCCTAACAATATCAGCTGTCCTGCTGCGTCCTGTTTGATCCCGCCGCCCACCTGCTGCGCAGCGTCGCTCATGCTGCAGGAGCACAGATGGCAGCAGCGGTGGAAGGGTCTGAGAAAATAACCCGGAAAGGTCCAGGACTGCGCATTAAACTCATCTTTGCTTGTGCAGAAATGAGTCTTTGCGATCGTGTAGCTCTGAAGCTGCGTTCACACCAAACGCAGTAGGAGCAGCTAGGTTACATGCAAAGTCAATGGTTGACGCGTCAAGGTGCAGCATTTTGAGCAGTGGGCGCAGCATGGCAAACGCGCTGCTGCTCGAGATGGAAAATGTAACTTTTGCTGCTGGACGCGCCGCATCAACCAATCAGAGACGCTGATCTGGGAGATGCCAGGGAGAGAGACACGTCGCTGATGACACAGAGCGCTGTGATCACTCCTCTGAAACAGTTTATTAACGTCTAAATTAACTTAAAATGTAGAAACCTGCCGGCAAAATATGTTCATTTTTATTATGCTGGTGCTGCAGTTTGGATTACGTACATGAAAACTGCTTCCAGGCGCCGCAGTAAACTACGAGGAGGCGACCGGGCCAGAGGCTGCTGTTGAACGGGATTCCTACTGTCAGCGCACCGCTGGTATGTGGGGATCTGAGCGGCTCCGACAGAAATAATATTGGAAGGCAGGATGGTAATCTGAATGGACTGACTGCACTGATTTAGTTTTCAGGTGGATTTTCTGACTTAAAAACATAATAAAACTATTTTATTCCAACTGGTCACAGCAAATATAGCTGTAAGGCAAAGAAAGGATAGATTAGCTCCGCCCAACGTGCGTCAGACCCACTTTTTGACCACGCAGCTAGAGCAGCAAAGCTGCTACAGCCGCGCATCAGAACTAACTGGTACAAGCAGCAAAAAGGAAGCAGCAGACGCGATTTTGCTGCTCCTGCTGCTTTAGGTGTGAACGTAGCTTGAGTCTGCGCTTCACATTCCACTCTGATGGTTCGCTCTCAGCAGTACGGCTCTTCCTGCTCTCGCTACTTAATAAACTATGTGGCTGATCATCCTCTGATAAGTGTAAAAAATCCCTCTGTCTATCTATCAGGATTTTATTTCTTCCAGCTCATAAGAGGTGATGCTAAACATAGTTTAATTTCTACCAAAAGGAATCCCTAAATTATATCCGATGAAAATATTTTATTACATTCTGTTTATTTAGATAAAGAGCCAAGTGAAAAGGCATTGTTCTCGTTTCTATCTATTTAAATATGACGTAAATGTTTCCTTGTATTGCCATCAAAACATTTTCTCTGTTTCCTTTAAATATTTCAACATTTTAGCAGTAAAATAAAGAAATATAGACAGAATTTGTCTATATTTGTAATAATGTAGATTTTATTGATCCATGTTTAATCAATAAGTGTTTGCTTTGGGATGGAAAGCTTGTTTATCTAAAACCATTCCTTTATTGGACATTTTGTTAGCTTGTCTTTGTGCTATATAAACCAATATGATATGTTTAACTAGTTTCCTAAGGTAGAAAACTTTAATCATGACTGTAAAGTTCCTTATGATGACATGTGTTGTGAATTGGCGCTATAGAAATAAACTGAATGAACTATTGGCTTAAAATTTTGATTTTCCAAGTATTATTGTTCCCTCTAAAGGGTTAAACAGCAGCTCGTCTCCAATCTGACCCTAACTGGAACTGATCGCTGCTAATGTTAGATATTAGCAGGTTGCTGAGCGGCTAACCTGGAGGTCAGTCCAGGTGGCAGAGTTAACAGCTTCCTCCACGGAGGCCTCCACCTGGTCGACCAGAGCCTGACCCACGCAGGCCGCCCGCAGGAACAGCAGCTTGTTGCCCTTGAAGCGTTTCTTGATGTAGCTGGAAGGGTCGGGGATGCCGAGCCGGAGCAGCGCGTCGAACTCTGCAGGGGGAAGATCACAGCAGGGGTCACGCCTCAGAGCAGAGGGCATCGACCTCGGCAGGTCAAAGACAAATCAGTTCAAGGAAGCAGAGAGAGAAGCAGCTAAAAGGAGAGAAATCAAGCAGAGACCTAAGTAGCCGTTCTGCTGAAGGAAGGAGTCCACCCAGGCGTTCTGCGTTCTGGAGTAGATGTCTGGGATGTACACCGCCTTGTCCTGGCGCCCCCCCACCACGCTTCCCTTCAGGCGGCCGCTGTTCACCAGCTCCTCCAACACGGCTGGGAGGGAAACCAACAGGTGAAGATGCAACAGGCTGCAACAGGCCTTCTACTTGTGACACTGAACGTTCAAGCTAACGTCTCCCTACTATACAGCAGGTTCTCCTGGAATCCAAACGCTGCGATCATGCTGCTGACGGGCGTCGGTCTGCAGAACAGAAGAGGAAAGCCCAGCGGCGGTTACAGAACAGCTGCTGCCTCTGATCTGATCCGTGTGGAAGGTGGAAGCACCTGGTGATGGCACTGAACAGGCCTCTGATCCTGGCTTTGTGACGAGCGACGAAAGCTGTGGTGAAGATGATGCCTCTGTTGTACTGGTCCATCTCTCCCTGGATGAGCTTTCCCTGCCGCTTTAACAGCTCCTGAAACATGGAGAGAAAAAAACAACAATATGTTTCTCCCTTCAAATGTTAAAATCCACCGCAGCGTGAGGAGCGGCTCACCTCAGTAAGGAAGTCTCCTGGGAGGTCGTAGGTTTTACACAGCTCTGCGATGCTGATCAGACCGGCCTCCTGCAGTTTGTCGTTCACCTCCTCAGCCAGGCGGTCCAGGTACGCGCTGCAGAGCACACAGATGGAGGAGGTGACGGAGCTGCCATCTTACTTGAACATTATTCCTTGATGAGCGGATTTTTCCTTTGATCAGTTCCAGGACTGACAGTAAAGGAGACCATCTTCCATCCTGGATCAGACCAATAATCTTCTAGTAGCACAGCTCAGCGGATGGAGGTCATCTTCCTCTGGTTCACTGAGGATGAAGCTGATACTCACTCATCGATCAGCTGTCCCAGGACCAGCTGGACTCCTTTATCTGACTTAGCAATGTCGCTCGCTCTGTTTTCCACATGGACCCAATCCACATTGAGGATCTAGAAGCATTAGAACATCAACATGTTAGCTGTGGAGTCTGAGCTACGGAAGACGATTAGGGCCACAGAAAAAATGAAAAAAGTTAACTGATGTTTAAATATTATTTCAGTTTAATATGGAAAAAAGTCAGTATTCAGACTTCTTTCCCAGAATTATGGATCTTAATGTAGATGGGCACCATGAAGGAAAAGATGTGGAGCACCCAGCTTCACTGACAAAGATGTGAGTTGTTTTGGCAGGGCCAGTAAATTGTTGGTGGAAAATAATGGAATTAGCTTTTTAAGTGACAGAGGGGTTCCCGGTGATGCCATTTCATTAAAGGAAAAATGAAGGTTGATTAAAACAAGAGAGCTAGTTTAGTCTTTAGACATGCCTGCAGCTGGATGCTGACATGATTGTTAGCTGTCAGAATTAAAAAAAAAAGAATTGGGAGATTAAAGTCAAAAATCTGAGAAAAACAGTCAGATTTCTGAGAAAAAAGGTCAGATTTCTGAGGAAAAAGGTCAGATTTCTGAGGAAAAAGTCAGATTTCTGAGAAAAATGTCAGAATTGGGAGATTAAAGTTAGAAATCTGAGATTAAAGTTAGAAATCTGAGATTAAAGTTAGAAATCTGAGATTAAAGTCAGAATTGGGAGATTAAAGTTAGAAATCTGAGATTAAAGTCAGATTTCTGAGGAATAAAAAGTCAGAATTGGGAGATTAAAGTCAGAAATCTGAGAAAAACAGAAATCTAAGGAAAAACAGTCAAAAATCTGAGAAAAACAGTCAGAAATATGAGAAAAACAGTCAGAAATATGAGAAAAACAGTCAGAAATCTGAGATTAAAGTTAGAAATATGAGATTAAAGTTAGAAATCTGAGATTAAAGTTAAAAATCTGAGATTAAAGTCAGATTTCTGAGGAAAAAAAGTAAGAATTGGGAGATTAAAGTCAAAAATCTGAGAAAAACAGTCAGATTTCTGAGGAAAAAGGTCAGATTTCTGAGGAAAAAGGTCAGATTTCTGAGGAAAAAGGTCAGATTTCTGAGGAAAAAGGTCAGATTTCTGAGGAAAAAGGTCAGATTTCTGAGGAAAAAGGTCAGATTTCTGAGAAAAAAAGTCAAATTTCTGAGAAAAAAGGCCAGATTTCTGAAAAAAAAAGGTCAGATTTCTGAGGAAAAAGTCAGATTTCTGAGAAAAAAAGTCAGATTTCTGAGAAAAATGTCAGAATTGGGAGATTAAAGTTAGAAATCTGAGATTAAAGTCAGATTTCTGAGGAATAAAAAGTCAAAATTGGGAGATTAAAGTCAGAAATCTGAGAAAAACAGTCAGAAATATGAGAAAAACAGTCAGAAATCTGAGATTAAAGTTAGAAATATGAGATTAAAGTTAGAAATCTGAGATTAAAGTTAAAAATTTGAGATTAAAGTCAGATTTCTGAGGAAAAAAAGTAAGAATTGGGAGATTAAAGTCAGAATTGGGAGATTAAAGTCAGAATTGAGAGATTAAAGTCAGAATTGAGAGATTAAAGTCAGAATTGAGAGATTAAAGTCAGAATTGAGAGATTAAATTTAGAATTGGGAGATTATTCTGACTTTTTTCTGATATTGGACTGCAATAAAATCTAAAATTCAGTAAACTTTTTGTATTTGTGGCCCTAATCCTCTCCCGTACTGAGCTGACAGGTGTGATGGAGGATGATGGAGTCAGTCACCTGCTGGAGATCCACGATGTTGATTCTTCCTGCAGAACACAATCAGATGGGGGAGTGAGCATTTCTTTCTAAAATGTTAAAACACAGCCTCTCTCTGTGCTACTGACCTCCATGGACGTAGAGCTCGTCCCGGATCTCCCTGCTGATCTGGGCTGGAGTGATGTACTCCTTCCCATCCAAAGTATGAACCACATCCAGCTTCTTGTCCTGAACCAACTTAGTGATGATTTCTATGCAGTTCCTCTCCGACAGCCTGGAGACAGAGACCCGGCGGTGGTTTTAGGAACCAACAACAGAAAGGTTGTCTTCACATTTATAAACTACATTAAGCCAGTGTTCACAGTGACAGGCTGGGTTAGCTCCTGTTAGCTGAGCTAGCTCCTGTTAGCTCTAACTGTCTTACCTCTGCACGGTGTCTGCGAACTGAGCCCGCTGGAAGTCAGCGGCCAGCCGGCGGATCTCCTCCCAGTCAGCCGCCATAGTTCCACAAACAGGAGGCAGCTGTCAGTGCTGCTTCACCTCACCTTTCTGCACACCGCTGTTAGCTAGCTGTGCGTTAGCTCTAACCCAGAGCAACACGTCAACATAGAGTGACGTAGGAAAGCAACCCTGGAGGTCCAAAATGGTTCTTCTTTTCTATTGTGGCGGAACTTTAAGGTGCTTACCGCCACCTACTGTACATGAGTGTTTAGTAACATTACTTTACATCTATCAAATTCTATTTTTTTTTTTTTTTATTTTGTATTCTGAAGATAGATAAACAAAGCTGTTCTTAATTCGTGAATATACTTTATATTTCCTTAATTTCCCAATATTCTAGACTCCATTCTTCTATCCATTCTTCTCAATTTCTCCCATTCATGTTCAGGTTTTACAGTTCATCAGTACGTGTAAAACATTTTATTTTTCTCCTCATCCTTCACATTTGTTATTATTAATCCTCTCTATTAAGTATAAATTGTCCTTTAAATAGGTATGACCCACTCTTAATCTGATCATTATTACTGAGCACCACCAAGTCAGCAGCTTCAGCACCTCACTGTAACCAGGTGATGGATGGATGGATGGATGGATGGATGGATGGATGGATGGATGGATGGATGGATGGATGGATGGATGATGGATGGATGGATGGATGGATCAATGGATGGATGGATGATGGATGGATGGATGATGGATGGATGGATCAATGGATGGATGGATGGATGATGGATGGATGGATGGATGGATGGATGGATGGATGGATGGATAGATGGATGGATGGATGATGGATGGATGGATGGATGGAAAGATGGATGGATGGAAAGATGGATGATGGATGGATGGAAGGATGGATGGATGGATGGATGGATGGGTGGATGGATGGATGGATGGATCAATGGATGGATGGATGGATGGATGGATGGATGGATGATGGATGGATGGATGGATGGATGGATGATGGATGGATGGATGGATGGATGGATGGATCAATGGATGGATGGATGGATGGCTGATGGATGGATGGGTGGATAGATGGATGGATGGATGGATGATGGATGGATGGATGGAAAGATGGATGGATGGAAAGATGGATGATGGATGGATGGAAGGATGGATGGATGGATGGATGGATGGATGATGGATGGATGGATGGATAGATGATGGATGGATGGATGGAAAGATGGATGATGTATGGATGGATGGATGGATGGAAAGATGGATGATGGATGGATGGATGGATGGATGGATAGATGGATGGATGGATGATGGATGGATGGATGGAAAGATGGATGGATGGATGGATAGATGATGGATGGATGGATGGAAAGATGGATGATGGATGGATGGATGGATGGATAGATGATGGATGGATGGATGGATGGATAGATGGATGATGGATGGATGGATGGAAGGATGGATGATGGATGGATGGATGGATAGATGGATGATGGATGGATGGATGGAAAGATGGATGGATGGATGGATGGATAGATGGATGATGGATGGATGATGGATGGATGGATGGATGGATAGATGGATGATGGATGGATGGATGGAAGGATGGATGATGGATGGATGGATGGATAGATGGATGATGGATGGATGGATGGAAAGATGGATGGATGGATGGATGGATGATGGATGGATGGATGGATGATGGATGGATGGAAAGATGGATGATGGATGGATGGATGGATGGATAGATGGATGATGGATGGATGGATGGAAAGATGGATGGATGGATGGATAGATGATGGATGGATGGATGGAAAGATGGATGATGGATGGATGGATGGATGGATGGATAGATGATGGATGGATTGATGGATGGATGGATGGAAAGATGGTTGATGGATGGATGGATGGATGGATAGATGGATGATGGATGGATGGATGGAAAGATGGATGATGGATGGATGGATGGACGGATAGATGATGGATGGATGGATGGATAGATGGATGATGGATGGATGGATGGATGGATGGATGGAAAGATGGATGATGGATGGATAGATGGATGATGGGTGGATGGATGGATGGAAAGATGGATGATGGATGGATGGCTGGATGGAAAGATGGATGATGGATTGATGGATGGATGGATAGATGATGGATGGATGGATGGATAGAGGGATGATGGATGGATGGATGGATGGATGGATGGAAAGATGGATGATGGATGGATAGATGGATGATGGGTGGATGGATGGATGGAAAGATGGATGATGGATGGATGGATGGATAGATGGATGATGGATGGATGGATGGAAAGA
Organism: Cyprinodon tularosa; assembly: GCF_016077235.1. Classification (NCBI taxonomy): domain Eukaryota; kingdom Metazoa; phylum Chordata; class Actinopteri; order Cyprinodontiformes; family Cyprinodontidae; genus Cyprinodon; species Cyprinodon tularosa. The sequence continues at coordinate 682,840 of NW_024039145.1, read as the reverse complement.
TGGATGATGGATGGATGGAAAGATGGATGATGGATGGATGGATGGATGGATGGATGGATAGATGATGGATGGATGGATGGATAGATGGATGATGGATGATGGATGGATGGATGGATGGAAAGATGGATGATGGATGGATGGATGGATGGATGGATGGAAAGATGGATGATGGATGGATAGATGGAAAGATGGATGATGGATGGATGGATGGATAGATGATGGATGGATGGATGGATAGATGGATGATGGATGGATGGATGGATAGATGGATGATGGATGGATGGATGGATAGATGGATGATGGATGGATGGATGGAAAGATGGATGATGGATGGATGGATGGATGGATAGATGATGGATGGATGGATGGATGGATAGATGGATGATGGATGGATGGATGGATGGAAAGATGGATGATGGATGGATGGATGGATAGATGGATGATGGATGGATGGATGGATGGAAAGATGGATGATGGATGGATGGATGGATAGATGGATGATGGATGGATGGATGGATGGAAAGATGGATGATGGATGGATGGATGGATGGATAGATGGATGATGGATGGATGGATGGATGGATGGCTAGATGGATGATGGATGGATGGATGGATGGATGGATAGATGGATGATGGATGGATGGATGGATAGATGGATGATGGATGGATTGATGGATGGATAGATGATGGATGGATGGATGGATAGATGGATGATGGATGGATGGAAAGATGGATGATGGATGGATAGATGGATGATGGGTGGATGGATGGATGGAAAGATGGATGATGGATGGATGGATGGAAAGATGGAAAATTAGGAAATTAAAGATTTAAGTTCAATAGCCCAGATGTTCTGAAGTGGTCAGGAGAAATATTTAGAGAACTCTGGACTTGTTTGAGTTCACGTTGTGGCGCATCGCTTCATAAATTAACGTTTAGAGCTATTCGTTACTACAGCTGAATTTCATCAGGCTTCCAGTGGTCTGGGTTTATTCCCCTCTGCTCTGGAGTCCATGCACTCAGCTTGTGCAGCGTCATTACTCATTACCCAGCTGCTGATTTTATTTTTATTTTCTTGTTTCCATGCTCCTGCTCTGCTCCTCCCTACTGTTATTTTGTAACCTTTGTCATCACTAATCTCTGGGTTATGCAGGGTGCCTCTGAGTGCATGAATGAGAGTCTCAATATATGTTGAATCAAGGATATGAGGGGAAACAATGTATTCATAGCATTAAAGGAGAAGTCTGGTCAGCAAGGAATAATCATTGGATCATTATCCATCCATCCATCCATCCATCCATCCATCCATCCATCCATCCATCCATCCATCCATCCATCCATCCATCCATCCATCCAATCAATCCATCCATCCAACCAACAATTATTGAAGATTTCCAGAGGACTTCACCATTGAAATTCACCAGAGCTATAGTGAAACTGACAATGCCCACGTGCATGGCAGCTGGATGCTGGAATACATCGGGTAAAAGTGGAAAAATAAAGAGTTATTCCACCTTTCTGATTCCTGATCCTCCACGGACGGGTTCATCGTTGGATCGCCAACTTGAAGAGGGAGGATTTGCCATCGAACTTCTGGCCAGAGAAAAAACCCGTAATATGTAGCCAACATTTGGAAGAAGAATGTTTTCAAGATGACTTGGATAATAGCGCGTTGTGACAAACACCAGATACAGCACTGGGACTTGATCAACAGCCGATACCGCACCGTGACGTCACAAACCAGTAGGTGGCAGTAGTGTTCTTTGACAAACATGGATGCCTCCAGTAAAGCACATTCAAATGAAAATTACTCTGAATTAAAAACACTGATCATTTATTGAACAGGATGGAATAATTTCAGATTTAAAGGACTTTCAGAAGTTTGAATTCTGAATATCAGTGGACTTTTCCTTTAAGGTGAAGGTGGTTAACCTGAAACCAGATGGACAGGCTCTGTTCAGGCTGGAAGGATTTGACCACAACCCTTTTCTGCTCATCTTCAGCAGTCAGGAAGAGACCGGGTTCCGTTGGGAGGACAGACTGCAGGATGAATGACCCATCGTACTCTCCTCTTTGTGCTTGATACAGATTTAGAGGACAGGCAGTCATGAACTTGCAGATTTTAAGATGGTCTTTCAAAGATCTTTCATCATTTCTTTGAAAAAAAAAAACAGATTTCTCCAGCTGCTGCAGGAAGTGCATTCTCTGTTGTGCTCTCTTGATAGGAGAGCAAACATTTAGCTCTAACCGGAGGCTCTGGGAGATGACATTTGCAAGGAAATGCTGGGTCTACACTGTTTTTGTTCATTTAGAAGCACCAGATGTTTTCCCAGTTCAGGCTAAATTTAAAGTAAGTGTTATGAGAGTATAAATAAAAATATAAACATTTAAAAATAAAAAAAATATCACTTTTGCACTGAAAAAAATTAAAATCTAAGTAAGTCATTTTTTTTTCTTAAAATAAGTGCATTTTTCTTAAATCGAGTAGATAAGTGAGACACTTTGCCAATGGAACAAGTCAATTTACATCTAAAATAAAAATACACAATTGCATTGTCTAATTTCAAGTGCATTTTATCTAAACATCTTATTTTAAGAGTAAAAATACTCATTCCATTGACAAACTATCTCATTTACCTACTCAGATTAAAGGTAAATACACTTAATTTGAGAAATGTGTACTTATTTCTAGATAGTTTTTCCAGTGTTATATCTATTTGTGCTAATTCCATTGGCAGATCATGTTATTTTCCTACCTTTTAAGACAAAAATTATATATTTTTTGCAATGAAGTCCCCAATCTAAGCATAGTAACTATTTACGTTTAATAGCATGATGGCATTGTTAAGAGTAATTTTTATTATTCATCAAAAGAATTAATAAAACTTGAAGGACTTAGGTTTAATATAAAATCCTTGTATGCTTTCCCTCTAATTGTAGATTGTTTTTCTAGCTCATGTCATAATACTATAAGGTATAAAAGTTCTAACGGTCTATTCATTTCCCGTAAAAAGTCCCAAGACTAATTGCAGGATACTTCACAGTGACTTTTGGTAGGATATGGATATGAATATTCAGCTTTATTGATGTATGTAATAAGGTTAAATGACCTTAGATGTGTGAAGGCTGGAGCAAAGCAGCTAGAATGGACAGACAGTGCAGCTTATAGAGACAGTTCTTCTTCCTAGGAGTGGATTTGATAATAGAACAGCCTGTTACCCACTATTACACAAGATAATACCCATACAGTAAACAGTATAACATATATAAAAATGTTCATATTTATATATGTTCATATTTTTAGTAAACAATGAACTGAATGGATCAGTTTTAAGGTATTGAACAGATCCGTACAGGAAGCACCATCCGTACCATCGACTCAGTGTGCAAGCAGATATTCATCCACCCTATAAATAATGTAATCATGGTACTAAAATTCTTATTTCTATCCTTAAATCAGCAAAGAATGCTAATAAAATCTTTCAAATATTTCTTATGACTTTTCTTAAAAAATTCGATGCTTTTTACATTTTCTCCATTAAACTTCTTATCTGATGTCATCAGCAGACATGCACAGAGGAGCCCAGCAAAATATGATTAAAAAATGTTTCTCTTTTTTGAATTTCTTTCTTTTGGTTACGCACTATATGCCATACGTTAACACCAAAGGAGAAAAAATAAAACTCAAAAAGATTCAGATTTATGTTTAAATCCAAAGCCGAAAAAGTTAGCTCCTGGAAGTAGCGTAGACGGCAGAAAGGATTTTAATATATTTATTTTCTCAGGAAATAAATTATTAAACTTAAACGCATTATGTATGCTTACTAATTTTAAAAAGGGAGCATTTTATATATATATATATATTTTTGTTTAATTGTTAAATTAAATTAGATTCGAGGGTGACCCAGATGTATATTTGCACTGGAAAAAAAATCTAGAAATCAAGTCATTTTTCTTAAAATCAGTGCATTTGTTCTCAGATTGAGGAGGTAAAAGAGACATTTTGCCAATGGAACAAGACAATATACATTAAAATAAGAAAACACAATTGCATTGTCTAATTTCAAGGGCATATTACCTAATTATCTTATTTTAAGAGTAAAAAAATACTCATTCCATTGCCAAATCATCTTATTTACCTACTCAAATAAAGGGTAAATACACCTAATTTAAGAAATGTTAATTTATTATACTTATTTCTGAATCGTTTTTCCATTGTAGAAATCAGGATAACCTGAGTTTTCTAATTCTAAGTGTAAATTATCTTCTTCCATTGGAAAAATGTCTCTTTTATCTTCTCAATCTAAGAATAAAGGCACTCATTTTAAGAAAAAAATACTTATCTAGATTTTTATTTTTTCCAGTGTGTGCTGGGAAATATGTATATGTTATATGTAGTGAAATATAAATCAAAGCCAACGGAACAAACAGAAGTGTAATACAAACATGTAACCTCTTGAGAGCAGCAGACAGTAAGCCATAAAGCACATTAATTAGACGCAAGGCAGATGGTGCTGTTCCTTTAATTCAGCTCTTCATATCATGTAGAATTAAATCTGCAGCTCCACTCTATGCCATTTATTTCCTGTAACAGTTTTGGGGCTGTTAAAAAAACATATTACATTTAATGTTTTATTCAACATTTAAGTATTTGTTGACAGTTGTTATTTTTGTAAGGTGCAGCGATGAAGCCGTCCATAAATCAGCTGGTGTCAGCGTGCGGCGAGGCTGCAGCAGCCTTACCTGCCAGTCTGATGTAGTTGGATGAAACTTACAGGTACTATGAGAGTGGGTGAAACTAAACTGTAGCCTTGAGCTGAATTCGACAACAAAGTTCTAAATAGATTTGTTCAAACTTCAGCTCATATTGTTTTACTCCTGCATAAAACATCTCCTTTCAAAGCTGATTTAAATGACCACTCAGGGGGAAGAAAAATCATGAGCTTTATTTTTTTACATGCTCGTCTCATTGAGCGTGGGTGGAATACAGCCTTCCTAAGTATGGAGAAAAGCGTGCTGGAGAAGTTCTCTAAATCTCTGGAATGATAAACCATTTTTTAAAAGAGCATTAATAGCATATCTGCTGGAGCCCTTTATTGAACATTTCCAAATGGTGATGAGTATGTTTGACCCAGTGTGCACAGATAATGAGTAAGCATGCCCCTCCAGCACCTCGGAGCAGGAATTAAAACCCACACCTGGTATTTTTAGGGAGGGAAATTGTTTCTTTTCACCAAACGGTGAAAAGAAACAATCTGTCCAATTAATCACTATGTTTGCGCTGGTGGCTAGACAGGATAATTTATTACATGGCATTACATTTAAGAATCTGGGAAATAA